>NC_053496.1:130140365-130357865 GCF_905171775.1 Rana temporaria
AAATAGAAGGAAATACTGTACGATTGACGATATACAGCATGCTCCGGAAGCTATGATAACAGCTTCCGGGTATACGCTGTGCATAGCTTCTCTTCGTTTCCATAGTAACCGGAAACGAAGAAGAGCTTGAATATTTGCCATAGTGCGCACGCGCGGGATTACAGCCAGCGTCATCAACTGTGGGCGGAAGTTTATACAGCAGCAGATGCGGAAGACCTAAAGAAGAATGGCGCTGGCGTAGGACAAGGAAGCCCTGGAACTAAGGTACCGATTACACCACAAATATAAAAATGTAATTGATTGCATAACGACCGTTGGATGCAGCGGGGAATTGTCTATAGGATAATGATAATAATGAAGATAGTAGATGGGGGTTTACAACCGCTTTAAGGTCAGTTCTGCTCAAACATCTATCATTTACATTCAAATAAATTACCTTTAGAAAGTGCTATTTTCATAGACACACTGTATTTTTTTGTACTCTATTATCTTTTACATAATTATTGAATCATCATTTTATCGACATGGTCTTTTAAAGTATACTTTATAATTTATAGACTTTCGGTACTATATCTGTTATATGATAATAACAGTATGCAAGTCCATTCTACCCACTTAAGAAAAAATTAAAGACATTTTAAGAATACCCCATATGCATCTGCAGAAAAACCGTACAGGAATGCATAGTGTGCACACATGAATTCAGGAACACCATTCCTATAGTAGACCCAAGGAATAATGTGTATTTAAATAATACAAGGTGAATAAAAATGACATATTCTTCAGCTAGCCCTTCCAGATTAACTGGTGGCAGCCATTTTTTATTCTCCTATATTTTATGCCCGTCGATAACATTTACATGTTCAGTCAAGTTATGTGAAAAAAAGCCATTTTAGAGCCACATCAACTAAATGATTTTAGAAAGGGAGGAAAACGGATTGCTGGAAGTTATTACTGTCATGTTGAATTTACTCTGTATCTTTTCAAAGTCAGAAATGTTTAATTGAACTGGGAGTTTGTACTTAAAAGTTCAGGTGAATCTATTATCGCCTGTCCAATGCTAAGTGAGTGTTTTTCATTTACAGACTGTGCAAATGTCCTATGAATTGTTGCTTCTTCCTGCAGTGTAGACTTTTAATAAAAAGGCTTTTTATTCTATTTTTCTTTTCTTTTTATTTGGGGGGGGCGGGGATTTGGAGAAAATTGTACTGGGATTAACTTTCAGTAAAAATAAATTCATGTTTTCCTTGTTGCATGCAAGGTCTATCTTTATAAAATATTGATTTGTGAACCTTGACTACTTGACATTCGCAAGTCTCCTGTTTTAGGAAAGCTGTTCTGCATTTCAACAGCACTGAAATACTTTGCAGTTCATCAATAATTTTATACATACAAAAATCATTTTGTTCAAACCAGTTTAAAAAGAAGACATGTACTATATCAGTGTGGAAAAACAAAAGGGTGTTCTAAAATGTAAAGGAGATAGTTTTAAGCATGAAGTAAATACATTATAACGAGGAACAGAACTCTGGAAGATGTTCACAAAAATGGCAGACTGGGCGAATGACCATTCATAAGCATTGCCTGTAGTCTTCCTGAAGTTGTTCTTTTCCCCATTACTGACTTAACACACTCTGTTAAAGAGTAACTCCACTTTTGTTGAGAAAAAAACGATCCCCTCTGGGTGATCTATATCCATTAAAAAGATTTCAACAAAACCTTGTTGCAGATTTCTACCTTGTGTTATTCTGAAGAAATAGCTGTTTGTCTGTATGCCAAATTAATTTGTATGGAAGTGATTTTTAAATTATCAATCAGCTGCTGCACCTGCAGGGCTCTAATGAGGAAAATGGCAGGGTCTGCATCCCTAAACAGGATTTTCGTATATGCAATTTTTGTTTCAGGGGATGCTCGAAGTCTGACACATCTTCACTTCTAGGAATATCAGTAAGCCAATCACACAAGAAGGAAATTACATTTCTGGCGGGGATCTGTGCGCAATTGTGGGCAAAAGTTATGAGAATGAGGCAAATGTAAATTCTTACCTCAGTTTTTATGATGGCAATTTGCATATACTCCAGAATGTTATGAAGAGTGATCAGATACATCACAATTAATTGCACAGTCCATCTTTGCCATGAAAATGAACTTAATCCCATAAAAAAAAAAAAAAAAAAAACATTTCCACTGCATTTGTGAAGAAGGCTTCAGGGCTCCCAAGAAAGTACAGGAAGTGCCAGGATTGTCTCTTTGACAATGTAAATTCAGGGTCCAGCTTAATCACTCCTGTGGTTACTGATCCCAGCACCACCTCTTTAGGCACTTCCAGCCCGCCTGGCTGCAGCTGCCTCTTTCACAATCCCTCCTGGCTACTTCTCCACAGTCCTCCAAGACTGACACACTATCTCTCTCCACAGTCCACCCAGACTAATCACTCACTAGCCCACCCAGTTGACTTTTCAGGAGAATGCCTGGACATGCTGACCTAATCCCACTGTCCTCTCCTTGCTCCTTTGCCTCCAGGAAGGATTGTGTTGTAGAGGGTCCAGTCAACACCTGAGCACCAGGTCACACCCCTAGACTAGGGGGCATCCTCAAGGGTCATGACAGCCTCCTCAACACCCCGTCTCCATCTTTCACCTGACTGCCCCTGCTGGCATGATACATGCCTATTTATATGTCCCCTGTCAGCCCATTTGCTGGGGATTGGCTGGGGCCCTCATAAATATGTCAAGCAGCTCCTCCTAGCTTCCGCCCACTACATCTGGAAGCTTTTCCAAGGTTCCAGAAGGCAGGGGGAGGCACCAGAGAAACTGCTTACTAAGGCATCCAGCCTCCCTGAGTCACTCAATCCTGACCCAGATTCCACCCAAGCCTGGCTCTCAGCTAGGCAATTTTTTCCTACACTCCAAACCTATACACATCTATCACACTATAGGGGGCTACACAAAAAATTTGACATGCTTGGAACAGCATATACACAAATGTAAATTCATTTTTTTCTAGTACAAGCTACCTGGGTACAAGGGCATCTGCCCAAGCAAGTTAATGTTAATTACTCAATTCTCTCCTCTTATCAGGATGCTGTCAATGAATAGTATTGTGCAAAACTGTAAAGATTGACAATTTTACACTCCTAAAGCCTTTATTTGTGTGAGCTCTGTTGTGAGCCATACTAAAATTGTTTGATATGGGAATGTTTAGCTCAGTGGTAGATGCATTTTTTTTAGTGGGTCCACAACAGTCAGCCATTAGGTTTAAGGGCATGGCAGCCAGTTTTTATTAAAAGGAACACAATGGGAGGGGCGTGGCTTGGAGCGCGAGCCGGATGGATGCGTGAGACCGGAGCTCCGGACCAACGGGAACCAGAGCGGCATCTAGCAGCCCGTACGAGGCCCAATTTCACCTCCTAACTACCTGGAGAACCTGCCCGGGAGATCCGCCGCTATGACCGGGAAGCGGCACACGGAACGAAAGCCGCAAAGGCTTACAGACTTCTTCATCCCGCATGGAAGAGCCGGAATCCAAGATGGCGCTGGGGCCTGCTCGCCTGCACATGCATCCTCGCAGAAGAAGAAACCTAATGCAGGTACCCGCAATCAAATCTTGCTATCCCCAGACGCTACACTATCTGATCCCTCGACCCCGACCACCCGTAGCCTGGCTAAATCTAGACCCAGGCTGGATGAGGGGGGATACGACAAGGCCGCAAGCCTGGATGGGAGCGAGGCCTCAGATTCTGGGGATGACACGCGGGATTTACCCGACTCTATAGTCTCCTTACCCACACAGAACCAACCTGTAATCGATACGGTTTTAAAAGACATGTTAATATCACTGAGAAGCACTTTACAGTCTGACATGGCTTCATGCATGCATCGCCTTGGTAAAGACATACAAGAAGTGGGCAGGAGGGTGGATCACATAGAGACTAAAATGGAGGAGTATGCCACAACAATAAATGATCTGGTGGATGCGAATGAGGGTAGGGATGGTGACTCTGAATGGGTTAAAGCGAAATTAGCGGATTTGGAGGACAGATCCAGGAAGAACAACCTGAAGATTAGAGGAATCCCAGAATCAGTGTTACAACCTGACCTAGGTCGCTATGCCTCCACCATGTTTAAAGCCCTCATACCAGAACTCGTTGATCTGGACGTTACTATCGAAAGAATCCACCGACTGCCTAAACCTTCCCACCTCTCCGAGCTAGTCCCCAGAGATGTACTTTTAAGACTGCATTTTTTTCACGTCAAGGAGCAACTTATGCAGGTGATGAGGAAACACGAATCTGTCCCTCAGCAATACAAAGATTTGCAGTTTTATGCAGACCTATCCCAATACACACTTCTGAAACGGCGGAATCTGAACACTGTAACCAAAGTGCTCCGTAACCACAGGATCATATACTGCTGGGGATACCCAACTAAACTCTCTGTCACTAAAGACAACCGCACCTTCATAATTTCGTCCTTAGAAAAAGGCCTTGATCTGCTCAGAGAATGGGGTATTCTGCCTGAAAATGACGGAGGGCCTACCTCAGACCGCAACCCCCGCCGGATAGAGCCCGAATGGAGACAAGTCACAGCCAGGAATGCTAAGTCACACACCTGATGAGGTCCAAGGGCTCTAACTACACCTAGGTTCCTACTGCCCGGAACCGACTCAGTCTGTTCTAACTCCCCCCCATTGCGAATTGCAATTTGCAGCGTACTGCTGCTGAAGGGAACTATCCTTTTGTTTGGCTGCTGCCAGTACTGCAGCAGCACTGTTGCGGTTAACATGGTTCTGTTTTTCCTGTTTTTTTTTCCTTTTTTCTCACGCCTTTTTGGTTCACTAACCAGTTCTTCTCTTCTTCTCTACACTGGATGCCGGATGAAGCACCACAAACTTCCCCCGACGGATGTCATAGAGCATGCTCCTCAGATCTGTCACCAGCTGGACCTACTCCACACACCTGGCCATGTGAGTAATTTCTCTCTGATAATACATCCAATGCTATGCGACCATGTCGCCTACTCAAGAATAGTTGTGGCAGATTTTGCGAGACTTCTCACTAATGCCCTAAGCCATTCAGTAGCACTTCATACCCCCGACCACCATGCCACTTAATATATTATCCATGAACACTAAGGGGCTTAATCACCCAGTTAAAAGGAAGTCCCTTTGGAAAGAAGGTCTTACCCATCACTGTGACATTATCTGCACCCAAGAAACACACTTTTGTGCAAAGGCCCCTGCAAAATGCTCCCATGGGAGCTTCCCACATGTGTTTATGGCCAATGCGGACTCCAAAACCAAAGGAGTTATGACGGCTGTCAGGGATACTGTTGCTTTCAAACTGCATGATATCATCAGAGACCCCTTAGGAAGATTCTTGATTCTGATCTGCGATTTAGACTCTACCACTTACACTATAGTCAACGTCTACTCACCTAACAAGCGACAGGTGCACTTTTTCAACAAACTGATGAAGACAGTCCAAAGGGTCCAACAAGGACTACTTATTCTATGCGGGGACTTCAACATGACTCCTGATCCGACTATGGATTCCACTACTTCCTCCACACGCAACCTCCCTACATTGTCTCCGTCAATCACCAAGAATAACCTCTATGACGCTTGGCGTTGTCTACACGATAACGAAAAGGACTTTACTTTCTTCTCTACCCCACACTGTGTTTACACGAGAATTGATCTATTTTTAGTGGAACAGAGGGTTTTATTTCAGGTTAAGTCAATCAAGATTAATGATATATCTTGGAGTGATCATGCATCTGTAGTATTATCGTTAGCTGATTTTGCTTCCTGTAGACATGCTCCGGTTTGGCGACTCAATACCTTCCTGCTGCAAGACAGGGAGATTAGAGACCGTCTACGGACCCAATTAACTGAGTTATTTGGGAATAATCTAGGCACTGTGCAAAGCCCTTTCACACTATGGAATGCCCACAAGGCATTTATGAGAGGCATACTCATCCAAACAGGGGCGAGGTATAAGAGACAGAGGCAGAGACGTTTTATGGAGCTTATGAGCCAAATTTCAGACCTAGAGAGCAAGAACAAACAGAACCCAACTAGCATAGTATCTGACCAACTTACCAAACTTCGATTCAATCTTAGACTCCACCTACTGGAAAACTTTGAACGAGCCTCTAAGCGTTTAAAGATGACCTATTATGCTTCGGGTAATAAAGCAGGAAAATTGCTGTCCAGGGCCCTTAAGGGCCATAGGTATAAAACGAAGGTCCCGTTTGTAATTCACCCTGACTCCGCTCAGAAGGTGTCCCACCCCCAACAAATTGCTGACGCCTTCAGCTGCTACTATAGCAAACTATATAATCTTAAGGATGACTCGTCCACTTTTCAGCCAACACCTGAGATTATCGACCGATTCCTAGAGAATTTAGTCATACCTAGGTTGTCGAAGGATCAGCTTGACTTTCTTAATCTTCCCTTTAGCAAAAGTGAAATATCTAAAATAATAGACTCCCTACCTCTTAATAAATCCCCTGGCCCGGACGGCTTTAGTAGTGAATACTACAAAGAATTCAAACCCTTATTATCACCATGCTTAGTACAGATGTTTCAGTCGGCGGCTGCCTCTGCCTCTTTTCCTCCAGAAATGTTAGAAGCCCTCATAGTAGCTCTACCTAAACCGGGTAAAGAACCTACTTCCCCGGCAAACTTTAGGCCAATCTCACTTCTCAATATAGATCTTAAAATATATGCCAAACTACTTGCTACACGATTAGTGGACATTATGCCCGAGTTGATCCACCCTGATCAATCGGGCTTCACTAAAAATAGGCAAACATCAGATGCCACAAGGCGCATGGTCAACATAATCCACTTGGCAAAAGCACAGCAAAGGCCTTCTCTGCTCCTATCTTTGGATGCAGAGAAGGCCTTTGATAGGATTCATTGATTGTACCTGTCCAGGACTCTAGAGTCGTTCGGATTTAGCGGCACCATACTCACAGCAGTCCAGGCCTTGTATTCTAAACCGTCGGCTAAAGTATACATGTCGGGTATATTGTCAGCTCCATTTAATATAACCAATGGTACGAGACAGGGGTGTCCCTTGTCCCCCTTAATTTTCAATTTGTTAATGGAACCACTGGCCATATCGGTAAGAACACACCCTGAGATAACTGGGTTTGAAGTCAATAAGGAGCAACATTCTATCAGTCTTTTTGCAGATGATGTAATAATAATTATGACAAATGTAGAAACATCGCTAGCAGCAACACAGGGCATATTAGGTCTCTTTAACAAGGTTTCCTACTATAAAGTCAATGAAAACAAATCGTATATTTTGGGTTTAGGATTAAATGATGATCTGTCCACCAAGATTAAGCACCAATATCCATATACTTGGAGCACTAACGGTATCAAATACTTAGGTATTACGTTAACAGATGACACAGAACACCTAGTCGAAGCCAATTACAACTCTTTCTTACTCTCCTTACCCTCTAAACTTAAGTAACTTTCCTGGACCAAATCCTCATGGGCGGGGCGTTTAGCAGCGTTTAAGATGGTACTTCTGCCCCAATTCCTCTACCTGTTCAGAAATCTACCCATCTTAGTTCCAGATAAAAAAATTTCCTCAGCCCAATCTCAAGTGAATAGGTTCCTCTGGCAGGGAAGGAGGGCCAGATGCGCCTTTCATAAGTTGGTTAAGTCTAAGTCTGCGGGAGGGGTCGGGCACGTGCACCTTAAAGACTATTACTCAGCCGCAATCTTAGCGCAACTGAGATGTTGGTTCCAAAGCGGAAACCAGTCGAGGTGGCTAACATTGGAAGTCTCCCAGAGCCCAAACCTCAACTTGTCTCATTTACTACTAGCTAGCCCATATATGACCAAAGTATCCCCATTCATTTCCCCAACTATCAGAGCAGCTCTCAAAGTTTGGGGAAAATTTATAGTGGAACCTGTGAAAGATCCCAACCCCCAAACCATACCATTCCCTATAACTGGCCTGCAATTACTAATTCCTGACCTCAACATCAAACACTGGGTGGACAAGGGTATCAAAACTGTTGCAGATATCCGAATTGGCCCTGCAACCAAGACATTTAGATCCCTACAAATCGAATATGGCCTATCCTCTAGAGATCACTATATGACTATCCAGATAGCACATCTTCTAGAAACCACTCCGGAGCTGTCGGTTGTTGTTCCTTGGAGAGTATTCCTATACCTCACTAGCCCAACTACCTCCATAAAAGGCATATCCTTATTTTATAGTCTACTGGGTCAGAAAACCCAGCTGACTAAAACACCCTCTATGAGATCTTGGGAATGGGACCTTACTAGTACATACGACATACCCCAGTGGAAACTCGCAATTTCCTCGGTGTACAAAGCCACCAAATGCGCTAACCTCTGGGAATTATACCAGAAAATCTTGTTGCGCTGGTATTTGACCCCCACACGACTAGCAAACTTTCAAGCTCAGTCCTCTCCCTTGTGCTGGCGATTATGCGGACACAGAGGCTCGATACTGCATATACTGGGAGAATGCCCTAGGTTGAGGAAATATTGGAAAGAAGTGTTTGCCCTTATCGGTTCGATCACAAATTGTAAATGCCCTTTTAGAATGGAATTGGCTATTTTGTCACTGGGAATAGATTTATTCCCCATGCCCCACAGACTGATAGTTACACATATCCTCCTGAGTGTTAGATTGGAAATAACAAGGAAGTGGAGGTGCACCGAGGCTCCCACTCTGAAGGGGGTGGTTTGGTCCACAAATCTTCATATTAGCCATGAAATACTGTTTGAGAAGTCGCAACACAGACTTAGGAAAGGGGATCAGATCTGGAAACCTTGGGTAGACTGGTACAAGACCAACGAAAACAAGTTTTAGACCTACTATATTTCCACTCTTCCTCGTACTCTCCCCTTTCTCAACACACACATTGAGATTGTACATCCAGTATATGTTCCTTTCCTATACTTTTCTTTCCCTATTCTCTCTATCCTCATCTACTTTCCTTACTCTACTTTCCCCCTCCCTTTATTTTTATCTTGCTTCATATCATACCTACCCCCTACTCCATCCGCATATACAACATTCAGGTTCTCTCTTGATGCCGCAGGTGCATTTGTTTACTTAATGTCATTGTAAACTGTTGGTTGATACTTAGCAAGCATAGGTGAGAGCAGCTCCTTCGCTGTTAGTGCAGTTTTGTTCCCGATAGGGGCGCTGACGGTATAAGGGGCCCAATTCCGTTTCGTCTCGTCTCGACTGGGTTCGATTCGATTGGAATCCCAATGTTATTAAACTAACCTAAGGCCCCATACACACGAGAGGATTTATCCGCGAATACGGTCCAGCGGACCGTTTTCGCGGATAAATCCTCTCGAGGATTTGTGCGGATTTCCATGCGATGGAGTGTACTCACCATCGCATTGAAATCCGCGCCGAAATCCTCTGGCGATGACGTGTCGCGCCGTCGCCGCGATTATGACGCGGTGACGTGCGCGACGCTGTCATATAAGGAATTCCACGCATGCGTCGAATCATTACGACGCATGCGGGGGATCCCTTCGGACGGATGGATCCGGTGAGTCTATACAGACCAGCGGATCCATCCGTTGGGATGGATTCCAGCGGATAGATTTGATAGCATGTCATCAAATATTTATCTGCTGGAAATCCATCCCAGGGGATAAATATCCGCGGAAACAGATCCGCTGGAGTGTACACACCATAGGATCTATCCGCTGAAACCCATTCGCTGGGATTTTTCAGCGGATGGATTCTATCGTGTGTATGGGGCCTAAGGCCCCATACACACAAGAGGATTTATCCGCGGATACGGTCCAGCGGACCGTTTCCACGGATAAATCCTCTCAAAGATTTCCGCAGATTTCTATGCGATGGAGTGTACACACCATCGCATTGAAATCCGCGCGGAAATCCTCTGGCGATGACGTGTCGCGCCGTCGCCGCGATTATGACGCGGCGACGGGCGCGACGCTGTCATATAAGGAATTCCACGCATGCGTCAAATCATTACGACGCGTGCGGGGAATCCCTTTGGACGCATGGATCCGGTGAGTCTGTACAGACGAGCGGATCCATCTGTTGGGATGGATTCCAGCAGATGGATTTGTTGTGCATGTCAGCAAATATCCGATCTGCTGGAATCCATCCCAGAGGAGATTTCTCCGCGGAAACAGATCCGCTGGCGTGTACACACCATAGGATCTATCCGCAGAAACCCATTTGCTGGGATTTATCTGCGGATGGATTCTATCGTGTGTATGGGGCCTTAGACTTGGCTAACTATACCTGACACATATGTTAGTTATCATATATGTTTACGGATTATCTTTTTATTATTGGCAAGTTAGAGCACCTTAGGGTAACAATTGGTATATGTAAACTGTTATGCCTTACTATGCATCTTTGTGACCTACAATGAGAGCTGTTTCTCATGAATGTATGCACGGTCTGTTGTATTGCGCAAAATTGTTAATAAAAATTATTGAAACAAAAGGAACACAATGGAAGTTCATTACACATGGATTGCCCACACAGGTTTTCTTCTCCAGTAAATACAAATTATTATTAATAATTTTTTTATTAAATTATTAAAAACAAAATGAAAAACCTGGACACAGGACCAAAGACTCCGTCCCACCCAATCATTTTTGGAGCCTTGAAGCTTCCAGCCCATATTCAGGCTTAACAACTCCAGATAAGACTTAAAACACAGTTTTCTCTGCTCACAGCATATCTGCTGGCACTTCTCAAGCTGACTCTTTTAGAGTCCTGTGTCCATTTTAAACCCATTTTTCCAAGGACAGGGACTCTAATTATCACAATGGACTATTCACCCCAGGGTTTTATCTTTAATTATTACTTTAATGTAGGCTCTCAGTGAGTATGTTGGGAGGCTATGATCATTTAATAAAGAATTAAAAGCAGCCAAGAAAATACCTTGAAGCTGGTTTTGGCATAACCTGTACTATGAGAATTAAAACCCATCTGGTGCTGGTGCTTAGCAAATAGCACATAAAACACTACATTCATCAGTATGGACAGACTGCACAGAGCCAGGCCATCTGATTCCCAAGGTAAGTTCAATGTCCTCTACCTCTATGTAAAAAAAAAAAAAAAAAAAAAAACCCTCACAAATGCAGAAGCCCCATTTCCCATGATGTCAGTATTCCAACTGGCCCTGGCAGACTGAATTCATTTCAAAGTAGGTTTGAGAAGTATTCTCATGTTCAGTGTGTGACAGTAGAGGACAGGCAGCAGACATATTTTTTCTGCCAATTTCTGTGCATGATATCATTTTATGAACAGAATGAACTGCAGATGGAGAAGTCCATGAGATGTCACATATGTGGTTAGGACAGATCTATGCGATATGGATCAACCAATTAGCTAGGTGCGGATTGGCTATGCACATATATCAGCTGGTTTTTGATGGTGGCACATATATTAAAGATGCACATGTGGGGGAGATTACAAGAGGAACAGACTGTATGCATCCATAAGCACAATCAGTGGGTAAGTACCGTATTTATCGGCATATACCGCGCTTTTTTTTGCCCTGAAAATCAGGGCAAAATTGTGGGTGCGCGGTATACGCCGATACCCGCTTTCCCGCGCCGAGTTTGAATACTGCGCCGACATATACCGAGCGCAGAACACTCGTATATTGTCGGGCAGTCTCGGGGTCCTCTCGCGTTGACGTCCTGGACGTACAGGACGTCAGCGCGAGAGTAGCCGAGCCTGCCCGACGATACACAAGTGTGCTGCGCTCTGTATATGTCGGCGCAGTATTCAAACTCGGCGCGGGAAATGAGCGGGGAGGACGCGAGGACGCCGCAGAAGGACGCCGGATACGACGAAGAGGACACCTGAAGCCGCAGACGGACGCTGGACCCGACGAGGCCGCCGATGGACGCCGCGCAAGACACCAAAACTGTAAGTACAAAAAAACTTTTTTCCACAGGAATTGGGGGGAACTTTAGGGGTGCGCGCTATACGCGGGAGCGCGCTACACCCAGATAAATACGGTATATGTACTCTCACCGCATCCTCGGTTGCAGTCCTTAGGCATTCTCTCTACCCCACAATACAGAACTGCACTCCTGTGACCGACAGGAAAAGTAAAACCCAAAAAAGTGTTGGCCATAATTCTCCTTCAAATATTTTCAGAAGTAGATACAGGGATGCCTTTCAGTCTGTTCTTATCCTAATTTTATTTTCCCTGTCACCAATTTTAAGTTGTCTTTCATTCTATATGTCTAAGCAGGCTGTGCTGTTTCCATTGCCAACAGTCTGGTCTCCACAGACAAAAAGGAGGATTCCAGAGAAAACACATTAGAGTCAGGGAGCATTTTGTGTTACCTCCTCCATTTCTAGCTCCACAGCCCCGTTGATCTGCATTACCAATTAGGACTGGTTCTTATTTGCGCTGTGTGTTTTAGGTATGTGTAGCACACCCAAAGTGGGAGTTGCTAAGTTAGTATTCCCCACAGCTACATGGCAAGGCACACAGCATTTCCTTCATGCATTCTAACACAGAAAACAGTCCTTGGATTGTTTTTGATGTTTTATTCCAGTTGATAACTTGGATCATGTAGGGAATAATGGGATGCCTTACTTGAGAAATATATACAGTAAAGCATAAACTGCCATACTAAGAAAGTGACAATAAAGTGCAAAACCATTGGGTGACAAACATCAGTCCAAATAAGGGAAAATGCTTCCAAATTAAAATAAGTGAAAAGGTATTTTATCACGTATCACCTTCCCACTTATTAAATCCCCGTAGGATGTCATTAGACAGAAGGGTGTCGTGAAAGGTTTAGAAAGCCCCATCCAAGAGGTCTCACTACTTCACCTGGCAGGAGGACAGAAAGCTATCGAGAACGAGGCAGACTAAGAACCAGCATGGTCGGCCATGACACTATCTCCACCTATATCTAATGGATGGATCTGCAATGATTTGTGAATCCATGTCTATCTAGACTCGTATAATGTGGAGTCTAGGAATCTGGTAAGAGTACATCTTGCTTAATCACGGTGCAAGGTTCACTTGAGTGAATAGTCGTTCATCATCTGATCATCTGACTGATGTTTGTCACTCAATGTGTTTGCACATTATTATCACTTGGCATGGCAATTTATGTTTTATATGTTTTTTTACACACATTTTTCTGAAAAATCAATCTCCCATATACTAACTTGAAAAATGTCCAGAACTATTAACAGAGGTGACAACTTCCTCACTATGCACAATGAAAAATCCTCTTTTCCTTCCTTCTGCACATATTTGGTTAACATATACAGCTCCTGCTGATCACTCCAGGGGAACTAACAATCTTTAGTGTTAATTCAGCGACTGCCAATTACAGTCTGAGGGCATCCTGTCCCTTTAAAATAGCACAATGTGGAGTGAACAGCATCTCCTTCTGCCTTCCTGTAGACCCTGAGCCCAGTTCTACTGCTGCAGAACATGCCAGCCCAACTGGCTGCTTGCTTCCCCAGTCCTCCTGACTGGCACACTTTCCTTGTCCTTCCTGACTGGCACACTTCCATAGAGATTACCCAGGGCAAGGATGAAGACATAAATACATCACTGTCTTCAGAGAGCACTGCGTCAGCTGACAGTCTCTCCTCTTGTGTTGTCCCTGCACTGTGCACTGTACTGATATTACTCACTGTCTCTGCTTGCTCTTTCCCAATGCTTCTTCTGGCATGAATCCCTCCAGTTGCCTCCTATAGCTAGATCCTTGCAGGTCAGCTTTTCCAAACTCCAACCCAAGGAAAAAATCCTCCCCGACAGGGGTCCCTCAAGGGCCAACAACAGTTTCTCCTCAGCACTGGCTTATCCATTTCCCACCCGACTCCCCTGCTTGCATGACTCATGTCTATTTATGGGAATTTCTCAATTCCCTTCAAGCCCACTTCTGGGGATTGGCTGAGGTCCCATAAATATGTATGGCAGCTCCTCCTCACCTACGCCTTCTAGTTCCTAGAGCCAGCCAAATGATTTTACCTACACTTCTTTTCTAGTGGCACACACTAGAGCAGAAAACTCCAAACTATGGCCCTCCAGCTGTTGCAAAACTATATGTCCCATGTAGCATTGTAAAACTATGGCATTCACAGACATGACTAGGCATGATGGGAATTGTAGTTCCTGAAAAACTGGAGGGCAATAGTTTAAGGACCCCTGCACTAGTGGGTGCTACACCTGTTACCGTTGAACACTATATAATGTTTATATTTGTTAAAGAGCATCAAAGCTGCAGGAAACTGGATTTTTTTTGAGGCATCCAAACAAAGCCTACGAGGATAAACAAGGTCTTGGATCTTCTGTAGTAGATAGTGAATGGAGAAGCTTACAGACCTTATTTACCACCAAGACTAAGGTCCAGGGATGAGCTTGATGTTTGAGTCGAACAAAAGTTTGACACAAATATCGGGCCATTCGCCAACATTTTGCAGGAAATTCGAGCATCGCGGAAGACTCCATAATGCACTGCGAGATCACAGTGCATTAGTGTCTGATGTTTGGCCAAAGCATGCACCTGACCAGCATGCTTTGGCCAATCACAGCACGCTATATAAGGCTGCTTACATAGCGTCCGCGTGTAGTGTTATTGGCTTGGATGGAGAGATAGCTTGAGCTAGTGTAGGCAGGCAGGTTATTTGGTTTTATTGGCTTGGATGGATAGATAGCTTGAGCTAGTGTAGGCAGACAGGTTATTTGGTTTGTGGCAGTGTATTTGATATATATATATATATATATATATATATATATATATATATATATATATATATATATATATATATATATATATATATATATATATATATTACACACACACCCATACTTATATACATACAGTATCTCACAAAAATAAGTACACCCCTAATGTTTTTCTAAATATTTTATTATATATTTTCATGTGACAACACTGTAGAAGTCATATGTTGCTGCAATGTAAAGTAGTGAGTGTACAGATTTGTATAACAGTGAAAATTGTCTGTCCCCTCAAAATAACTCCACACAGTCATTAATGTCTAAACCACTGGCAAAAAAAGTGAGTACACCCCTTAGTGAGAATGTCCAAATTGGGCCCAAAGTGTCAATATTTTGTGTGGCCACCATTATTTTCCAGCACTGCCTACTCTCTTGGGCATGGAGCCCCCCAGAGCTTCACAGGTTGCCACTGAGATCATCTTCCACTCCTCCATGATGACATCACAGAGCTGGTGGATGTTAGAGACCTTGTGCTCCTCCACTTTCCATTTGAGGATACCCCACAGATGCTCAATAGGGTTTAGGTCTTGAGACATGCTTGGCAAGTCCATTACCTTTACCTTCAGCTTCTTTAGCAAGGCATTGGTCATCTTGGAGGTGTGTTTGGGATCATTTGTATGTTGGAATACTGCCAGGCGGCCCAGTCCCTGAAGGGAGGGGTTCATGCTCAGCTTCAGTATGTCACAGTACATGTTGACATTAATGGTTCCCTCAAGGAACTGTAGCTCCTGCATGCAGCCCCAGACCATGACACTCCCAGCACTGTGCTTGACTGTAGGCAAGACACACTTGTCTTTGTATTCCCCACCTGGTTGCCGCCACACATCTTGGTCTCATCAGACCACAGGACATGGTTAAGTACTCTATGTCCTTAGTCTGCTTGTCTTCAGCAAACTGTTTGCAGGCTTTTTTGTGCATCTTCTTTAGAAGAGGCTTCCTTCTGGGAAGACAGCCATGCAGACTAATTTGATGCAGTTTGCAGCGTATGGTCTGAGCACTGACAGGCTGACCTACCACCCCTTCAACCTCTACAGCAATGCTGGCAGCAAAGATAACCTCTGGATATGATGCTGAGCATGTGCACTCATCTTCTTTGGTCGACCCCAGCGAGGCCTGTTCTGAGTGGAATCTGTGCTGGTAAACTGCTGAATGGTCTTGGCCACTGTGCTGCAGCTCAGTTTCAGGGCCTTGGCAATCTTCTTACAGTCTAGGCTATCTTTATGTAGAGCAACTATTCTATTTTTCAGATCTTCAGAGAGTTATTTGTACTGAGGTGCCATGTTGAACTTCCAGTGACCAGTATGCGAGAGAGAGAGAGAGAGAGAGAGAAAGAGAGAGACAGACCTGCTCCCCATTCACACCTGAGACCTTGTAACACTAACGAGTCACATGACACCGGGAGGGAAAATGGCTAATTGGGCCCAATTTGGACATTTTCACTTAGGGGTGTACTCACTTTTGTTGCCAGAGGTTTAGACATTAATGGCTGTGTGTTTAGTTATTTTGAGGGGACAGCAAATTTACACTGTCATACAAGCTGTGCACTCACTACTTTACAATGTAGCAAAGTGTAATTTCTTTAGTGTTTGTCACATGGAAAGGTATAATAACATATTTACAAAAATGTGAGGGGTGTACACACTTTTGTGAGATACTGTATATATTTATATATACATACACACATATACACTTGAAGCGCCTGGTTACTTCCAAGTACCGGTGCTAGTTAAATTTAGAGAGGGATCAGAGTGTTAACTGACTTTGATCCAATTGTTATGTTCAAATTTGGGTCTCTGTCTCAGCTTGACTGTGCTGTGGGCTCATTCTATTGCTTCTGGGGTGCTGTTCCCACCCCAGGACGATAGGTGGCAGCATTGGAGTCGAGGTTTGGGTGCTCTTTCCCAGCAGCCAATCGGGAGGGAGTTTCCTTGCTGGGCATGCTGGGGGAGGGTATTTATGGGACAGACGCCATTGGTCTGGGTTCTTCTTCGAGTGCGGGACCCAACTTTAGGGTGACTGCACCATGGCGCCCCGGCAAAATGGCCTTCCAGGCCGGGGTGCGCCTGCCACGTGGTGTTCCTGGTTCCGGGACCATGTTGGCCCGTAACATTTGAGCTGTGGCGGGGAGCCCGGTAGTCGACTGGGTTTCCTAATTCTGAAGATCCTAAGCGAGGAAGCTGTTCGGGGGGGAGTCCATCTGAGGAGAGCCAATGAGAGGCTGGCGATCCAATAGAGTCTTGACAAACCATCGGGGATCAAGTCAACCGGACACTGAGAGGCTGGTCACCTATCAGTCGATAACCTGTAAGCTATTGAAGGAGATCCAGACTAATTCTATTAAGGAGAATCACCTCCGTTATCTCAATTCTAAGGAGGGTCTGTGGCAGAGACTTTTTTCCTCTAAGTCCTGAGTAATACCAGGTCAGTAAGAGAGGCCTGTCCAGGTACACTAAGTCCACTCAGGCAGGAGTGGCGCAAGAAGTGTTACATGTGGGAGCAGGACTGTTTCCCTATTATTACGCCTGGATCTGCTGTTCTCCTTCTACTTTCAACTCTACCTTCTTCACCACAAGTTTTACTATTTTTACCTGGCTGGGTAATAAAGAGCACAGAAAAGACGCCTGTCGTGGACATTTCGTTACTGCTATATTCACCATACACCCTTAGATGGCGGAGGAGCCACAAGGTAACATGCCACCCAAAACAAACCAGCAGCTCCTTCAGGGGTAGTGCTACATGTGGGCCTCGTCCGGGATAGGCTGTTACCTCAAACAACCGAATTGAGAAGTTTTATTCCACCATTGATTTAAGGAATTGTCATGGTGTTGGACTGTGCTGGTGAGGAAAGAGTTAACGTCCCCATTAAAGTTTGGGCGCACATGCAGCGGAGTGACGTGTGCCTGCAACGTGCAAGAAAGAGTTACCCACCCCTGTATGAGATGTAGAGCGAGTTTGGCGCCAAAGGACAGAGTGATTGCCTGCCCACGAGAGAGAGTCGTGCAAGCATGTCTGTGCCCCGGACGCCATTTGAGAGATTGAGGCCCCCGATGTCTATGCCGGGAATCAAACCAATGTCTGCTGCCACCGAAGTCCCCCTGACCGATACTGGCATCCGAATGAGGACCCAGGGGAAGTTCTTTATTGGTAGCGTGGTAGAGTGGTAGCGTGGAGGCGTGGAGGCCCTTTGACTGTCCTGCCTCCGCTGCGGAGCTAGCCGTCCGGATCCTGCCATTTGCTCGGTACAAAAGATGCAGAGAATACTTGTTTCATGTGGAGCCACCAACTGAGTCTCCTCGTGAGTATCGAGTAGATTGGGTCGCTGGAACGGTGACCACGGAGGAAGAGGTCCCATGGCCTAAACCCTCTTCAACCACTTTGACTACCGATCCTGAAGTTGTGACTGTTTCCTCTACACTGACCCTGCTGCCGGCTGCTACCCCGATTGTGTTGTCGGAAGTGAGTGACGCGGAAAATAAGGAAAATGTGCCTGCTGCAAAGGAGGATGTTGGTACCGAGACAGGTTGTATGGCGGTAGTTCCCGATTGGCTCACAACTGGAAAGGTGGGCCCCGTCAAGGTCTCCCACGGCTGTGGTCGAGGCCTACCTATGCCTGGACACGACAAGGTCAGTACACTTGTGAAAGAACGTGTCTGTTTGCCTGCTGAGGAGTATGATACCTCTGATATTGACTCTTCATCTGATGTGGGGGATGATCAGTGGATGGAGCCGGAGCTGCCTGAGTTAGAGTGGGACAGAAGCTCCTGTGCTTCCAAGCCCTGCAAGTCCAAGAAATGTTTCAGGGACGCCGCGCCACAGGCAGATGTTCTGCAGTTGACTTGGGAAGTTGCGGTGCCGGGCCCCTTGTGCTGCCAGGGAGACTGCTCCCTTACTAGCTACATTGCCTGTGGTGCGAAGAGCACCCGACGCCATTGTTATGATGGGACTTGTACACCACCGTACCCTACCGAAACTGGCTCACCTTCAGCGTATTGTTATGAAGAGGGTGGCACAGGACTACGGGTGGAAATTCCCCTACGTGCCTCCAGTTCTCAGGGCACTGGTTGGGGAAATGAGAGAGGAATGGTGCAGGGATGCAATCTGGGAGTATCTGGAAGTACTGAAGGCTGATCACGGCACTGAGTATGCTTTTATCTGTACGGGCCACTGGTACATTTACAGCGATCGAGTGGTTCTCAAGAGTCCTGGAAAAGTGGACCAAGTTTATTCGATCACCAGAAGGAATGACCAAGGTGATGTGATTGCTTTACCGGATCCCAGATTATATAAGTAGGACCAATGCCTACAGTGTAATTTTGTTTGCTGCTTTTGAAGAAGGCATGGACGGGAATGATCGCCCCTTTTCAGTTTTTATTCTCATTTTTTTCCTCCGGATCAACATTTTGGGCTGTAATGTGAAGAACTTCGGGGGGAACATTGTGATCAGTTAGTAAGATTAGGGTCCCACCGGTTTCATCACAGCAAGAAAAAGAAAGAAGAAGAAAAGTTTTTTTTTCTTTTCCTCTGATTGCTCTAATTTGAGCATGGACTGCCTTATGTTGGTAGTACCAGCGCACTGACCACTAGGGGCAGTGTTCTGCAACCTCTACCACTGCAGAAAGAATAACTTGTGTACATTTTCTTCTAAGCTTTGCAGTTTGAGAAATCTTAGCACTTATTTTGGATGTGTCTCTTTGGGAGGAAAGGAGGTTTCGCCTTTGCTGGGGAGGGTGCAGCTTCAGTTCCACCCTTAGTGAACTTAAAATGTATATTAATGTATATTTTGTGTATGTTCTTCCATTTTTGTATTTTGCAGGTTGTTAATCTTCTATCAAAACTGTCGGAGAATGGGGCAGGATAGATAGTCAGGGATGTTTTGATGTTATAATGTGTCACTGTAAAGATTGTACAAAGAAATGTTTTATATTGTTATATTTTTATATCTTTCTATCTCTCCTCTTTACTGTTAAAGCAGATTCAGGTCAGGTGTTCAGGCTTGAACAACTTTTTGTTGGGACACTGAGGACAGTGTCTATTCAAGTGGGGGAGTGTGTAGCGCCTGGTTACTTCCAAGTACTGATGCTAGTTAAATTTAGAGAGGGATTAGAGTGTTAACTGACTCTGTTCCAATTATTAAGTTCAAATTTGGGTCTCTGTCTCAGCTTGGCTGTGCTGTGGACTCATTTTATTGCTTCTGGGGTGCTGTTCCCACCACAGGACGAATGGTGGCAGCAGTGGAGTTGAGGTTTGGGTGCTCTTTCCCAGCAGCCAATCAGGAGGGATTTTCTTCGCTCGGCATGCTGGGGGAGGGTATTTATGGGACAGACGCCATAAGTCTGGGTTGTTCTTCGAGTGTGGCACCCACCTTTATGGTGAATGCACCACAGCGCCCTGGCAAAATGGCCATCCAGGCAGGGGTGTGCGCGTGCCACGCAGTGTTCCTGGTTCCGGGACCATGTTGGCCCAGAACATTTGAGCTGTGGCAGGGAGCCCGGTAGTCGTCTGGGTTTCCCAATTCTGAAGATCCCAAGCGAGGAAGCTGTTCGGTGGGGAGTCCATCTGAGGAGAGCCAAGGAGAGGCTGGCGATCCAATAGGGTCTCGACAAACCACCGGGGATCAAGGTAACCAGACACTGAGGCCGCGTACACGCGATCAGTCCATCCGATGAGAATGGTCCGACGGACCATTTTTATCGGTTCACCGCTGAAGCAGACTGATGGTCTGATGTGCGTACACACCATCGTTTTCAAAACCGATCGGGTCAGAACGCAGTGACGTAAAACACACGACATGCTGAAAAAAACGAAGTTCAATGCTTCCAAGTATGCGTCGACTTGATTCTGAGCATGCGCGGGTTTTGAACCGATGCTTTTGCTATCGGTCAGCCGTCCATCGGTTCAATTTTAAAGCAAGTTCTCTTTTTTTGGACCGAAGGACAACAGACCGATGGGGCATACACACGGGTGGTTTGGACCGATGAAACTGAACTTCAGTCCATTTTCATTGGTTTGGACCGATCGTGTGTACGCAGCCTGAGAGGCTGGTCACCTATCAGTCGGGAACCTGTAAGCTATTGAAGAATATCCAGGCTAATTCTATTAAGGAGAATCACGTTATCTCAATTCTAAGGAGGGTCTGTGGCAGAGACTTTTTTCCTCTAAGTTCCGAGTGATACTCTGGCTGCCAGGTCAGTGAGAGAGGCCTTGAATTGAAAGGGCTCTTGCGCTATTGGTGCTACAACTAAGGGGGCACTGCTGCAGTTACCTGGAACCGGTCCTGGCCGGGAAGATGTGAATGAGATATATGATAGTGACTGCGCTGTGTGGGGAAATGGGAAGTGAAAAAGCAAAAAATAGAAAAGCAAATAGAAAAGCTAAATGCCCCACTATTGGACAATGGCTGAAATGCAACCTAACTTAAAAGGGTGGGGAGTCTGGTAAATAAGTGAACGACAAATACCATAAATTGCTAATTGCTACAAATACACAGTAGACATAGTTTTACATGGAAAACATGTGAATCCTAGCTGCTAATATCAAAATACACACAGATTCCTTCACCTTTAGCCCTTGTCCATTTAAGGGTACTTTTTTTATACCTTGATTCTCTGCCATTTTAATTTGCCCCATCCGCTGCTATTAAGCTGCACACTTCCAGCAGGCTGTGTGCCTGTTGGTAACATATCTCTCCACATCGCATCAGGGAGCTGTTGTCTCGGCTGGTCAGCCACCCAGCCTCTGATCTACTTGGCCCCTCCCTCTATGTATCTCCAGTTGCCACATTTTAATATATTTTAAATATATACTTCTTAATATTTTAACCTTCCATCGTTCAGTAGCTGCTATTCTGCTTTGCACCCCTCCGCCTGCCAGCTACATCTCTGTCTATCTGCAGAGATGAGTGAATGTGTGGCGGCGGCTATACATAGTACACTGGGCTCCAACAAAATGGCCGACGGACGCCCATAATAGCAGACAACTCGACGGCCTATTTAAGATCCACTTGTACACCTATCATTTATCCCCTGATGAAGTCACGTGATGTGACGCCACGCGTAGGGACAGGAAGTACTAGACCTCACACATTCTGACGGGAGGAACACGAGCGCAGCGCTCGTTTTGTTTGGAAACATCTTGTCATTGGAAATGTGAGTTTTTTACTTTACTTTTATAATAAACTTTGTATGCGGAGCTGTACTATTGCCTTCCTCTTGTTCTTTGTCCCTATACCCCTCCGAGCACCCTACACCCAGTGGATGCCCAGGTGGTAACGAAAACCAGAGAAAGTGCATCTATCAAGAACCCTGACCAGATCGCACAAACTCACTGATCGTAGGAGATACGCCAACTGCTCACGGCCTCCATGTGAGTGCATGTGCATGTGATTCATTACCTTTCTCACCTACAGTTACAGTATTATGCCATATTTGCCCTTGTTTTTCACTTTTGACATGACCATCTGATGTGGAGATCATTACGTCACCTCTACTACTTGAACGTTTGAATATACAGTGTTTTCGGGCTGTCCGTGCTACGGCCCTGAGGTGAGCCTTCAATACCACTTGAGGTGTGTGCACCGAAGCCTGCTGCCCCATCACTGGATACCCTCCTGGGCCCCTATCATCGCTCACAGCGCACTTTAAGACTGTATCTGTTCATATTTTTTGGACATCCGAGTCTTTATTTTAAGACGTTTTTATTTATTTATTTGTGTCCCTCTTCTGGGACATCACTTGGATTGTGTTGTATTTGGAATTTTGCACCACTTTTCACACCGCCATTTTGTGTTTTTTTTTGTGTATTTTGATATTAGCAGCTAGGATTCACATGTTTTCCATGTAAAACTATGTCTACTATGTATTTGTAGCAATTAGTAATTTATGGTATTTGTCGTTCACTTATTTACCAGACTCCCCACCCTTTTAAGTTAGGTTGCATTTCAGCCATTGTCCAATAGTGGGGCATTTAGCTTTTCTATTTGCTTTTCTATTTTTTGCTTTTTCACTTCCCCTTTCCCCACACAGCACAGTCACTATCATATATCTCAGTGAGAGAGGCCTGTCCAGGTACACTAAATCCACTCAGGCAGGATTGGCGCAAGAAGTGTTACACGTGGGAGCAGGACTGTTTCCCTATTATTACGCCGGGATCTGCTGTTCTCCTACTTTCAACTCTACCTTCTTCACCACAAGTTTTACTGTTTTTACCTGGCTGGGTAATAAAGAGCACAGAAAAGACACCTATCGTGGACATTCTGTTACTGCTATATTCACCATATACCCTTAGATGGCGAAGGGACCATGAGATAACCATGCCACCCAAAACAAACCAGCAGCTCCTTCGGGGGTAGTGCTACACACTGTATATATGTACTCTGCATTTAGCAGACTATATATTCAGTGTATACTCTTTATTCAGTCAGTGTATTTGAGAAAAAAAAAATATATATATATATAAATACTGTACATACACACATATATATACACACACACTCTGCATTCAGTGTAGCCTATATATACAGTGCATTTGGTGGTGTACAGTATATAATACACATCAGGTGGTGTATATATATATATATATATATATATATATATATATATATATAATCTAGTATATACACTCTGCATTCAGTGTAGACTATATATACACAGTTCATTCAATGGTGTACAGACAGTACAGTATATATTACACTTCAGGCGGTGTACACAGTATATAATGATGTGTACAGTTTCTAATACACTTCAGGTGGTGTACACAGTATATAATACAATGCAGTCAGTGTACAGTTTCTAATACAGTGAAGGCGGTGTACAGTATATAATACAGTGTAGTGTGATGTATTAAAAAAAGACTATCATGTCTGGAAGGCCACCAAGGAGATGCAGACACTCACAGGCCACTAAAAGAGGGCAAGCAGCCTCTGTGTCTACAGTCAACAGTGGTGGTCGTGGACATGGTGCATCCTCTGCAGGTGACCGTGGGGCACGCTTGTCCTTTTTTTCTGCTGCTGGCCGTGTTATTGAGCCACCACATGCAGAAAAGTGGAGTGTACAATAAATTCATCCTCATCCTCCTCATCCTCTGTCACCCAGTCTGGAAGTAGATTGCTTTCCAACACAGCTGCCAAAGTGGCCTATTCCACTGGCTCCTTGTGCACATTTACTCCTTCCGTAGCCCCACCATCATGCATGGAAGTGTCAGCATAATTATTCGACCATAGTGTCGGTTACATGATTCTGGAGGATGCGCAGCAATTTGAAGGTCCCCATGTTAGTTCCAAGGTTGAGGAAGGGAGTAACGTGAGCCTAGAGAGAGGGGGTGCCACAGAAGGACAAGAAACTGTCAGTCAGGTTCCCCCAGCTGCAGCATACTGCCAAGTTTGCTCCAGTGATGAGGAAGGAGGGGTTGATGAGGTCACTGACTGTACCTGGGTGCCTGAGAGAAGAGAGGAGGAGGAGGCACAACTCCAATGAGGAAGGATGTCCTCCAGGGGGCAGCTCAAGGGAAGCCACCCTATTACATCCCACCTCAGAGCTCCACAGGTGCAGGACACTGCTGACTTGCGAAAGTTCTTTTGTATGGCCTTTTTTCGACACGTGTGCAGCAGATCGCACAGTTGCTGTGTGCAACCTATGTCTGATGTGGATCAAGCGTGGCCAGAACAGCAACCACTTGGGCGCCACATGCTTGACCAGACATATGATGCCCTGCCATGCAGTCCATTGGCAATAGCGCCTGAAAGACCCACATCATAGAAAAAGGCAGACTTCTCCTTGTTCCACATCTGGGATATCAAACTGTACTATAACTCCAGCCCTCTGAAAAACCTGCACTGGGAAGAGTGAAGGTTTAGCAATACAGTAGGTGCCACAAGTACTTGCAGCCAATCTGCTAGCAGTACACCACCAGTTGATTTCAGCAGGCAAATTTTGCTACCCCAGTTGCTGAACCGTAAAAAGACATTCTGTCCCAGCCATCCACATGCTCAGCATTAGATATGTGCACACTGAAATATTTTGTTTCGGAATTTCGTTTTCGTCTGAAAAATACATTTATTTAGTTACTTCCGAAATTTGTTTTTATTTATTTAGTTTTTTGTAAAAAAAAATGCATTCGTCCGAAAATCCAAATTAATTAAGGTTAAATCTGTCATTGAAGGCTTATGGTGTCTGTCGAATGTTCTAAAAAGATTTGACGGAATCTTTAAAAAAAAAGAAAAGAAGATTTGACGGAATCTTAAAAAAAAAAAAAAAAAAGAAGATTCGATGGAGCAACGAAACTGTACGATGCCGCAATCGTACATTTCCGGTTGAATGTTTCGCCTACAAGCTATAGAAGAATTCCAATGTTGTATGACTAATAATAATTATATTTATTAATTATTATTACTAGTCAACCAACATTATAATTCTTCTATAGCCTATGGGCAGAGCATTTCACCATAAATGTCCGCTTGTCGAATCTTTTCTCTCTATGTCGAATCTTTTCTCTCTTTGTCGATTCTTCATGTCTCTATAATGTCGAATCTTTTCCCGCAATGTTGAATCTTTTCTCTTTATGTAGAATAATATTTTACTAATAAAGTTAAGGTTAGGTACAAAAACGAAAATAAAGCATTTGTTTATGTCGGATCTTTAGGTTTTCGTTTTATGTGCTTTCATTATCGTTTGTTAAAACAATAATGAAAATACCTGAAATTCGGAAGAAAATGCATTCGGACGAAAACGAATGCACATGTCTACTCAGCATCTAAATGCCAGCTTGGCCAAATTGCTAGCACTGCAACTGCTGCCTTTTCAGCTGGTAGACTATGTCCCCTTTTGTGAATTTGTGGAATATGCTGTACCACAGTGACAGGTTCCAAAGCGACATTTCTTTTCACATAAGGCATTTCCGACTCCCTACCGTCATGTGGAAGGCAATGTTTTGGCCTCGTTGGACAGGACGATCAGAAGCAAGGTTCATATTACTGCTGACTCATGGTCCAGCAGGCATGGGCAGGGACGTTACCTTTCCTTCATGGTACACTGAGAATATCTGCTGACAGCTGGGAAGGATGCAGGACAGAGTTTGGTGTTGTTGGAGCTTGTTCTGCCACCATGCCTCCAAAAAACTGCCACAGCTCTCTGCTCCACCTCCTCCTTTTCTTCTCCCTCTATGGCCTCTTCCGCAGAATTGTGCTCTGAACCAGCAGTGCGCCATAAGGGTTCAAGGGGCCACGCAAGTAGTCAGGTTAAAAGATGCCATGCGTTGCTTCAGTTGGTCTGCCTAGGGGACAGGAGCCACACTGGGGCAGATATTCTGTCAGCTCTGAATGGGCAGGCTCAGAGGTGGTTGACGCCATACTAGCTTTAGCCAGGAATGGTTGTATGCGACAATGGCACCAACCTTCTCTCCGCCCCCCGACAGGGACACTTGACCCATTTTCCATGTTTGACACACGTCCTGAATTTGGTGGTGCAGTGGTTCTTGACCAGGTACCCAGGCTTACAAGATCTCATGAGGCAGGCCAGAAAAGTCTGTGGTCATTTCTGCCAGTCATACAATGAGAGTGCCTGGCTGGCTGACATTCAATGGAAATGCAATCTGCCCACCAACCGCCTCATTTGTGACATGCCTACCAGGTCAAACTCAACACTGACAATGCTGCAGCAGCTGCACACACAGCAGAGGGCTAGCAATAAGTACCTATGCAAGTATGGCATCAGGACAGGGTCAGTGAAGCTTGGCTTCTTTTCGCCACGCCAGTGGCCACTGATCAAGAATGCATGCACTGTTCTGTCAGCATTTCAGGAGGCCACAAGGATGGTGAGCAGTGACAATGCATGCATTGTCACTGACACTGTCCCTCTAGTCTTCCTGCTGGAGCCCACGCTTCATGGAATCATGGACAGGGTACTTATGATAGAACAGTGGGAGGAAGAGGACTCCCTTATGCAGATAGCATTCCTGCAGGGGCCGCTAAACACACAGATAGAAGAGGAGGAGGAGGAGGAGGAGGATTATGTCAGCATGGATATAGAGGATAACACGCGGCAGTCTTCAAGGGATGGTTTTCAGTCCCCAGAAACCCAAGGAGTTGTACATGGCTGGGAGGAAGTAGTTACGGATAATGTGATCCTTAGTGACACAGAGCACTCAGAATCAAATGCCTCTGAAAATTTACCCTGCATGGCCTCCCTGATTTTGCAAAGTCTGCAAAAGGACCCTAGGATTTCTGGTATCAAGGAGAGGGATCGTTACTGGCTGGCAACCCTTCTTGATCCAAGTTACAAGGGTAAAGTTACAGAAATCATCCTGCCTTCGCAGAGGGAGCAGAGTAAACATCTTCAGAAGGCCTTGAAGAAAAGTTTGCGTAACGCCTTTCCAGACCCTGGGAGGTTACCATTTACTGATGCTGGACAATGTGTTTCTGAAGATTCGTTCGTTCAGAGGAAGAGTGGTGTAGAGGGTGGCTTGCTGAACGATGCCTTTAAACAATTTTTCAGTCCTTAGCGCTAAGGTTTGATAGGTTCTAGCTACCATCATCAGAGTCTGCATTATATGTTGCAGGAAAATCTAGGGGCAAGAACAGACTTGGAGACCTTTCCAACAGAGCATCCACTTGGTTACTGAGTCTTAAGGGTGGACCACTGACCAGAATTTGCTCAATATACAATCAAGCTATTGGCCTGTCCTGCATCCAGAGTGCTTTCTGAATGCACATTCAGTGCTACTGGAGCTTTTATAACGGATAAAAGAGTGCTCCTGACAGACTCAATTGATAGGCTCACATTTATAAAAAAAATAATCAGTCCTGGCTCAGCAGCTATTAATGCTGATGCCAAATTTATTGAATTTGCTATGGATCTGGGATCCCTTGAAGACTGCCTATGCTGCCTATCCTATTCCTCCTAAATCTTGATGATGCTAGCTTCCAACAATATTTCTGGTTTAGGGCACCACCAACACCCTAAGCCCAATTTGTCTGCCCCTGTTGGGACATGGAATTACAATTTTTGAAATAATATTTAACAGCAGGGCCCGTTTCTGCACCCAACAAGATTAATGTGAGGGGTTACAGTGTTCTGGTATTACCAAAACCAAAGTCCTCATTTTTCTGCTCCTGTTTAACAGGGGCATGTAATCACAATTTTTGATCTAATATTCAACAGCAAGGTCCATTCCTGCACCCAATAAGAGTAACTGTGAGGAGGAGTTACATTGTTTTAGCACCACCAACACCTAAGGCCCAATTTTTCTGCAGAGTATATAGTAAAGTCTGAACTGCAGTATATATATTATACAGACTTCACTATGTAATTTGAACTGCAATATATATACTATACAGGAGTACATAGTGCAGTCCGTATAGTATATATACTGCAGTTCAGAATATGTAGTGCAGTCAGTGTAATATATACAATACAGTGCAGGGTATATAGTGCAGTGTACAGTATATAATATAGTGCATTGAAGTGGTTGAGGGGAACACTACGACAATTTTTTTTAAAGAACTTGTCAAAAACTGTCTTTTGTGGTCATTACTTTTTAACACTTTTTTTGGTGAATGGGGATGTGAACTGGGGCGTTAAAGGGGGCCTCTAGATTCTGATAAGCCCTCCGCCAGCAGACCTCCACAACCAATGGCCAGGATCTTGGGGATGAGACCCTTGTCCCCATCAACATGGGGACAAGGTGCTTTAGGGGAAACCAAAGCACCCTCCCTATGTTAAGGGCAAGCAGCCTGGTATGGTTCAGGGGGGGGCGGGGCGCTCGCTTGTCCCCCTCTTTCTGTCCTGCCAGGCTGCTTGCTCGGATAAGGGTCTGGTATAGATTTTTGGAGGTTACCCCACACTGTTTTTTTTTTTTTAAATGGTGTGGCGTTCCCCTCAATATCCATACTAGACCTGATGGGCCTGGTATGGACTAGGGAGAAACCCATGCCAATTTTTTCATAAATTTTTATTTATATTGCCAGGATCCAGCAATACATTACAGCCGCAAGCAATTTTAAATGTAATTTTTTCCTTTAGAAATGTCATTTTGCTACGGCACAAAAAAAACACATGAGAAAGATGCGCCACTTTACATGCAGACTAAGGGGACCTCCAGGCACAATATTTAAAAGAATATACATAAAACTCATTGAAAAAACGGCATGGGTTCCCCTTCCCCAGTCCATTACCAAGCCATTTGGGTCTGGTATGAATGTTAGGGGAGCCCCGAACCAAAATTAAAAAATATTGTGGGTGTCCCCCCAAAATCAATACCAGGCCCTTAAGGTCTGGTATGGATATTAAGGGGAACCCATCGCCAATTAAAAAAAAATGGCTTAGGCGTCCCTCCAAAATCCATACCAGACCCTTATCTGAGCACGCAACCTGGCAGTCCACAGGAAAACGAGGGGGGACGAGAGAGCAACCCCTCTCCTGAACCATACAAGGCCACATGCCCTCAACATGGGGAGGGTGCTTTGGGGTCCTCAAAGCACCTTGCCCCCATGTTGATGAGGACAAGGGCATCATCCCCACAACCCTTGCCCAGTGGTTGTGAGGGTCTGTGGCCAGGGGGCTTATCAGAATCTAGAAGTCCCCTTTAACAAGGAGAATCCCAGATCCTGCCCCCCATGGGAATTGGTACATTGTACCCCTACCTATTCACAAAAAGTGTAAAAAATAGTAAATATGACAGGAGACACTTTGAGACAAGTCCTTTATTAAAAAAATAAAAAAGGTCCGCAATGTAAATCCATCTCATGTCACTCCTGAAGAACTGAAAAAACAAAAAACAAAGAAAAATGCAAAGCTCCACCTCCATAGGAGGCTCCCACCAAGTGACACTTCATCTCAATGACAGCTGTTATATAAATGAGGGTGGGGCAACCTGGTGACATAAATGGATGACCCCATCCCCCTCTGACGCCGCTTTACAGGCATACTATAGACACCCGCAGGCACGATATTTAAAGAAATATTTTATTTTTTTAGTTTCACTTTAAGCATTATTAAAATCACTGCTCCTGACAAAACTTCAGTTTTTAAAACTTTTTTTTTGCATTGATACATGTCCCTTGGGGCAGTACCCGGGCCCCCAAACACTTTTTATGACAATAATTTGCATATTAACCTCTCCAATTATCCTTACCCCCTCTCTGATCACTACCTTATTAATTTTACTCTCTCACTCTCCTCCACATCCTCTCCCCCCAAATGCCTAACAGTTACTCGTAGAAACCTGGACCATATCAACCCTTCTCTTCTATACTCTGAGACTGACCACCTCTATGACAAAATTGCACCCCTGTCCTGCACCGACCTAGCCACTTCAGTCTACAACACTTCACTTCTAGCATCACTGGACAGACTGGCCCCTCTCACTACACGCAGAATAAGGCCCCGTCCCCTTCAACCCTGGCAAACAAATGATACTAGAAGTCTGAAAAAACATAGCCGTGCTCTCGAGCGCCTGTGGCGCAAGACTAAGTCCCAGGAAGACTTCGCCCAGTATAAATCTGCCCTCCAAATATACAATTCTAGCCTCTTCACTGCCAAGCAGACCTATTTTATCACCCTTATTAAAAACTTATCATCCCGTCCCCGTCAACTCTTCTCTACCTTCAACTCTCTCCTTCGTCCTCCATTGCCTCCACCCACTAACTCACTCACCGCCCAGGAGATCGCCAATCACTTCAAGCGGAAGATTGATACAATTCGCAACGAGATCTCTACTGTTCAGATACCCTCCACGCCTCACGCCTCATGCCTACAGGTACAGTCATTACTTCCCTCTTTCAACCCCACCACTATAGACGAGGTCGCTAAATTACTTGCTAACGTCCATCTTACCACCTGTGCTCTGGATCCTGTTCCCTCGCAAATGCTACGTTCGCCCTCTGGCTCGATTCTACACTCTCTAACCCACATCTTCAATCTCTCCCTCTCTTCTGGCATCTTCCCTAACACTTTGAAACATGCACTAGTCATCCCCATACTTAAAAAGCCCTCACTGGACCCGTCCAATCTTGACAACCTACGCCCCATCTCCTTGCTCCCCTTTTTATCCAAACTCCTTAAACGTCTAGTCTACAACCAACTGAGCGTCCACCTTGCTAAAAATAACCTCCATGATCCCCTTCAGTCTGGATTTCGTCCTCAACATTCCACAGAAACTGCTCTCCTAAAACTAACAAACGATATACTAACAGCCAAAACTAAGGGACACTATTCTGTGCTCCTACTCCTGGACCTCTCTGCCGCCTTCGATACGGTTGACCACCCACTCCTCCTCAAAAAACTCCACAATTTTGGTCTCTGTGACTGTACTCTTCGCTGGTTCTCCACCTACTTATCCAACCGCACCTTCAGCGTTGCTTACAACTCTACTTCCTCCTCTCCTCTTCCATTCTCAGTTGGGGTCCCCCAAGGTTCTGTTCTTGGACCTCTCCTATTTTCTATCTACACCTCCTCCCTGGGTCAGCTGATAGCCTCCCACAGCTTCCAATACCATCTTTACACTGATGACACTCAAATCTATTTCTCTACCCCTCAACTCACTTCTTCATTCTCCTCACGTATCACTAATTTACTATCGGATATATCAGTTTGGATGTCACACCACTTCCTCAAACTCAACCTATCCAAAACGGAACTTATAATTTTTCCTCCCCCACGTGCCTCTTCCCCTGATCTCTCTGTCAAAATTAATGGTACAACTATCTGCCCATCCCCACATGTCAAGGTCCTAGGAGTAGTCCTGGACTCTGAACTCTCCTTTAAGCCTCACGTTCAATCACTGTCCAAATCTTGCCGCCTCAACCTCCGCAACATCTCCAAAATACGCCCATTTTTAACCAATGACACTACAAAACTCTTAATTCACTCCCTGGTCATCTCTCGCCTCGATTACTGCAACTCCCTCCTCATTGGCTTACCGCTGCATACTCTATCCCCCCTTCAGTCTATCATGAATGCTGCTGCCAGACTAATCCACATTACCAACCGCTCTGTCTCTGCTACTCCTCTCTGTCAATCCCTCCACTGGCTTCCGCTCATCCAACAAATTAAATTCAAAATACTAACAATTACCTACAAAGCCATCCACAACTCTGCCCCCAGCTACATCACTGACCTAGTTTCTAAATACCAACCTGTACGTTCTCTTCGTTCTTCTCAAGACCTCCTACTCTCTAGCTCTCTCATCACCTGCTCCCATGCTCGTCTCCAGGACTTTTCTAGAGCCTCTCCATGCCTATGGAACTCCTTACCCCAATCTATCCATCTATCTCCTTCTCTATCAGCTTTTAGAGGATCCCTGAAAACCCTTCTCTTCAGAGAAGCCTACCCTTCCCACACATAACTGTTTTTTCATTTGAGTCCATCTGATCATCCCCCACAGCTAACTACCCTTTGTTCCACTTGACCCTCCCTTCTAGATTGTAAGCTCTAACGAGCAGGGCCCTCTGATCCCTCCTGTATTGATTGTATTGTGACTGTACTGTCTTCCCTGATGTAAAGCGCTGCGCAAACTGTTGGCGCTATATAAATCCTGTATAATAATAATAATAATAATAATAATAATATTAGCCTTTAAAATTAGCACTTTTTTTTATGTTAGTGTCCCATAGACTTTAATGGTGTTCCTCGGTTTTTTCAATTTGCCACGAACATCGCATAATGTTTGCTGTTCGGCGAACAGGTGAACATACAATGTTTGAGTCGAACTTACGTTCGACTCGAACGTGTGGCTCATCCCTAGTCCCTAGTGTTTGTTTGAAGTGTAACTGAAGAGTGGGTAGGCACCATTGTTGCCTTGTGTCCTGCTGCTGGGCAGAAAACATTGGGCCAAATCCACAAATATCGGGCGCAACTTAAATCTTCCGATTTAAGTTACACCGCCGCAAAATTTCTCCCTAAGTGCCCGATCCACAAAGCACTTACCTTGAAATTTGCGGCGGTGTAACTTAAATGTGTCCGGCGCAAGGCGTGCCGAATCTAATGGGGCGAGTCCCATTTAAATTAGGCGCGCTCCCGCGCCGGACGTACTGCGCATGCTCCGTCGGGTAACTTACCCGACGTGCATTGCGCTAACTGACGTCGCTCCGACGTCATTTGCTTAGACGTTAACGTAAATGGCGTCCAGTGCCATTCACGAACGTCTTACGCAAACGACGTAGAATTTAAATTTTGACGCGGGAACAACGGCCATACTTAACATGGCTTAAGAGAACTAGGGCTCAGCCCTAGTTTTACGCGGCGTAACTCGACGTAAACAACGTAGATTTAGAGCGACGGGATCGTCGTAAGTGTTCATTTGCATATTCTAGGCCACCTAGCGGCCGGCCTAGAATTGCATCCTTAAGATCCGACAGTGTAATTCAATTACACATGTCGGATCTTCTGCCTATCTATGGTAAACTGATTCTGTGGATCAGTTCCATAGATAGAAACAGGGATACAATGGCATATCAGTAGATACGCCGGCGTATCCCTTTTGTGGATTACCCCCATTAAGAATAGTCCATATTGTTCCAGATCATTTAAAAAATTCTATTACACCCCAAAAAATATGAAATGCAAGGCTAAAAATAGAGTAATGTGATGATCCTTTAAAATAACTAGATAAAAAGAAAGGTAAGTAGAGCTACAGATGTCAAACTCTTATTCCTTGTACACATGACCGGTTTTCCTGGCATGCCAAAACCCAACGTTTTGCCTGACATGATTCCTCTCAAGCCTGCCTTGCATACACACAATCAGTCAAAAAAAACGCTCGACCAAAGCGTGGTGATGTACAACGGGACTATAAAGGGGAAGTTCAATTCAAATGGAGCCACCCTTTGGGCTGCTTTTGCTGATCCTCGTGTTAGTAAAAGTTTGGTGAGAGACGATTCACGCTTTTCAGTCCGTTACAGCGTGACGAATGTGCTATTTCTATTACGAACGCTAGTTTTACCAGAACGAGCGCTTCTGTCTCATACTTGATTCTGAACATGCGCATTTTTTTTGCCCTCGGAAAAGCATACACACAAGCGGTTTTCACAATGAGAAAAAGACTTACAGGAAACACGACTGGAAAAAATAGAGCAGGTTCTAATTTTTTTGCGACCAGTTTTCTCGTTGGGAAAACTGCTATGGAGCATACACATGACCGGTTCTAAAAAATGTCAGTTTTCTCGTCGGGAAAACCGCTCGTGTGTACGAGGCATCACCCCATATAGAATGAAATATTGACTTTAATATTTTTTTTATAATTTACATACTAAACATTTAGTTATATTACAATATCATTGTTTTCTAGGATAGTGGTTGTTATAGTAAGGCCCCGTACACACGATAGAATCCATCCGCAGATAAATCCCAGCAAATGGGTTTCTGCGGATAGATCCTATGGTGTGTACACGCCAGCGGATCTGTTTCCGCAGAGAAATCTCCTCTGGGATGGATTCCAGCAGATCGGATATTTGCTGTGATGCACAACAAATCCATCTGCTGGAATCCATTCCAACGGATGGATCCGCTCGTCTGTACAGACTTACCGGATCCATTCGTCCAAAGGGATTCCCCGCACGCGTCGTAATGATTTGACGCATGCGTGGAATTCCTTATATGACAGCGTCGCGCCCGTCGCCGCGTCATAATTGCGGCGACGGCGCGACACGTCATCGCCAGAGGATTTCCGCGCGGATTTCAATGCGATGGTGTGTACACTCCATCGCATCGAAATCTGCGGAAATCTTTGAGAGGATTTATCCGTGGAAACGGTCCGCTGGACCGTATCCGCGGATAAATTCTCTCGTGTGTATGGGGCCTAAGAGTTTCTTAGAAGACTATACAGTATATATAGGAAGTAATATGTAACGGAAACCCAAATGGGACAGGGGTTAAAGCCGTTTAGGATATTCCATTCCCGAACCCAAGGCAGCTATCGACACTCCACAATCCGGCAAACACGACCCATACGAAGTTTGAGGTTCAACAGAAAAGCCAATCTTCATTGAGAAAGCAGGCTCTTATATACACAAAAAGAATACTGCAGTAACCAAATGAACAATGACCCAACTCCACCCAAATCATCACACAATGGTTCCTAATGAGCCCCCCCAGTACACATTTTTTAGTAGACATTCTGGCTGCAGCTCTGACATAATTTACATGAGCTAATTAACTACAGTTGATAATTCAGCCACCTGAGCTTTAGACTGTCTGCTAACTCACAATACACATTTATCATCAATAGACCTTCACACAATACAGGGTCAATTAGCACAAGCCACAATGAAAGATCCTCAGAAGCCATCCTAGATTAATTTACATCACACCAGACAGACAGGTGGCTGAAGTTGATGACATTAACACCTAACAGTATGTGTCCCAACATTATGAATGAGTCACTCTTTCAATTAACCTGTTGAGTTCAGAATCAACAAACAGCAACCAGTTCTCCACAGATATCCTGGAATATATTGTGCATAATAATTACATAATAGTCCCATCTCAGGTAGTCCAAGATATATTCTGACTGTCCATTATTTTCTGGCTCATGCTTTCTAAGACCTTTTAGGTCCCACGGCCCTCCCGTTACATAATATATGACTGTTTTTCTCCTCTTTGTGAAGATCTAACCGTATCAAGATTAGAGGCACTAGTGTGGTGGCTGTGCGAGATTGGCTTTTCCTCACGTTATTCTGGAAGTGATTGATTTTTTATTGTAGAGTGAAAATGTTTCATTTTACATCATTTGGAGTGATCTTGAACTTATAACTGCACCGGCCGGGGCATGCTGGGTCGGTGATGTCACATGGGGGGTGGGGCAATCTGGTTACATTACCAGGTTCAACTGCTTCTTAGTTCTTAAAGAACTATCAGATGGCTTCATCGGGAGTGGGTGGAAATCATGATTGACAATGGATCTACAACAGGGGCATTTTTTTATTTTTAAAAGGACTTTTCAAAACAGGCTCTTTTTTTACACTACACTTTTTTTGGTGAATGAGTAGGGGTACACATGAGGGGGGGTCAAGAGGCCCCCCTTGTCAAGTCCCTTCTGCAGACCCCCACAACACTGGGGACCCATGAGGACAAGGTGCTTTGTGCAGAACGGTATAGTGAATTGACAGTTTCAGGATTGCAAAATTACAACTGCAAAAAAACTTGCTGTGCCTTTTAAATATCTTGGATTGTCTACGATACAAAAAAAGTGTCATTTGGGTGGGTATTTGTACTGTCCTGGCATTTTAGGGCATCAAGAAATCAGCTATCAGTACATCAGGATCATAGGCATGCGCACAGGGTGTGCCAGGTGTGCCTGGGCACACCCTAAACACCGTGTGCAGTGCAGATTGCCCCTTACTTTCTCTTCTCTCCCAAAGGCTTCTGCTGCAGGCACACACTGGGGAAGATTTAAAAAGAGTGGAGGAAGGGGTCGGTAAATATATAATTTACAGGCCCCTTCCCTTTGGGAAAGAACACAGTAAGTGACCGGTACCATATGTGTTTGAGCTTTAGAGTGCACACCCTAATGCAATAGGCTGCGCACACCTATGATCAGGATTAATCATTTCTCAAATACATATACCATAGTTTGTAGACTTTTACACCAAAGAAATGCAACAGACTATATTTTTGTACTAGATGTAGGATGAACGATTATTTGTTGAAAATTTTATAACAAAAGGTAAAAGAAAACTTTTTTTTTAATTCAGTATTTTGAAAAAAAAAAAAAAAAAAACAGTGGTGATTAAATGCCACCAAAGGAAAGTTCTACTTGTGTGAACATATGATATACATTTCATTTGGGTGAAGTGTTGCATGGCCAATCAAATGACAATGTTAAGTGCTGAATAGCAAAAAAAAATGCCCTAGTCATGATGGGGGTAAATCCTTCTAGGGGTCAAGTGGTTAAAAGTTAATTTTGCAAAGGAATACCCAATCATGCACAAGGGATAAAAAAAAGGACCTCAAAGGGCTAAGATAAACGGGTGTTGGTTAAATTTAAATTGTATGTAATTTTGTACACTGATTGGCGCAATGTGTTAAGTGCCAACTCATCTGAGGGCAAGCATATATATGATAGCAAACCAATTTTATGATCAGATGATTAACACGAGTACAGCTTATTTTTATTTTCTAAGCTTTTAACAGCTGCAGCTTTAAAACCCACTGTTACCACAAAGGTGTGACATATTGACCCCTAAGGCTCCCACTGCTTTTGGGACAACAATCTAAGTGCCAGCAGATTGAGAGTAATTGTCAGTGGGTTAACCCCAGAGTTTGCCCATTACAGGGCAGAATCACCATTTGCAGCTTCTGCTGTAGCAATTCTGACCTTTAAGAAAAATGTATGCCACTTGCTGCCATGACAGACAGGAATATAACAAATATGGCAACTTACTTAAAAAAAAAAAAGAAAATATGTTGCAAAATAGACAGACAATCAACAGTAAAATAAATTTAATTAAATGTGTAAAGTGTGTAATGTGTCTTCTGGTTTTGGCAGAGTCCGATCCACTACAAAGTAAGCTCAACCTGAGATAGTAAGGTCATAGGCTCTCAATAACGATCATTAGCGATCCTTCATAATTTTGGTGGTAAAATGAGAGCTCACGATCTAGCAGTCCTATTACAAAAATTACATAACCAATCAAAGGGTCTAAAGGGTAGGTTGAGGGGATCTTGAAGTGTTTATTCAGAGGACACTCCCTCAATGGCAGTTTTTCAAACAATATCAATATTTTCAGATGGCCATGTTTTACAGTTCCAAAACCAAATATTGTTGTGCATAATTAACTTTAATGCCTGTTTAGGAGATGTATCATCCACATTCTGGATAATATAGCATAGACATGTCCGTTATCTACATGATCATTTTCTTATACATTTGAGTAGACAATTGTTATGAATGTAATTTCACAAGTATTGTCAGATTTCTAATGTCTACTTCTTCTAAAAGTTTTTTTTTTTACAAAAGACAAATATGGAGTCTTGGGCTTAATGAAGGTTTATGACAGCTCTTGCTTTAGCTTGAGCTTTATCAATTAGATAGTATTAACATAGTTGGTAAGTTTAAATAAAGACACCAGTCAATATAGTTTAAACTGTATTGTTGTGAGCGTGTATTAAAGCCAATTTGAAAATGAAGCAGTAAACTATGGGCAATGTTAAGAAGAGACACAGTAGATCTGGACCCTCACTTAGCACAAAGCACAGTGGTCTGTATCTCTAGCGGTCTGGGTCTCCAGGGATCTAAACACTTCCGATGCACAGTACTCCAATCAAAAGCAATTGTGCATCCTGAGCATGGTTTTTTGTTTGGAGTACTATGCTGGGTGGGGGGTTGTCAGACTATTGGAGACCCAGGTCGCTGTACTCTGCATTACAAAGGAGCCTAGATTTTCCAGATTTCTACCAGCAGTGAGCATTTTAACTCTTGATGAAGCACATTGTACAGTAAATAAATACAAAAAATAGATATTAATATCAATATTTTTGATTTAAATATTCTCACAAATGTAAAAGTATCTGAAAATATGAAGATGTAATATGTAGACACCAGAAAAATAAAACATATGCCATTTGATTATATGTTTGCTTTTGCTCCAAGTAGGGAAATCCCAGTCAAAGCTTTTAGTAATACGCAATATTTTTTTTTAGGTCCCCAGTGAAAGCTTTTAGTAATACACAATATTTTTTTAGGTCCCCCAGGGAAAAATAGCAATATGTCCAAGAGTTCAGAACCTTGGCAAGCAGCTTGGAACAGCTTGCTGTATTCTGTTGTTTACTTAATGCACATCAACTGTGGTTTGGCCTTTATAAAGTTCTTTTATACAGGAATAGTTCTGGCCTTTGTGTTAAAATAGTATTTGCGGTGTCTGAGTTTGAGCTAGCAATATGTTTTTGAATTATGGACACAGTTTAGTTTTGCAATGAAAACTCAGCTCAATATATCAAAGATTTATTCCATCATATATGTTTTTATTTTTTGCTTTCTGTGCTTTCAATAAAGAATGGCTTTATACACATTTTTTATTTCACTTTTTTTTTTCACAAGCTTTATACACATTTTTTATTTTAATAATGGCTTGCTTTAAATATCTGTAATAGCGAATTGCCTTCACATATTATGTAGGCTATTTTTCTTTAAAGCTGACATCATCATATTTCATTTAAAGGAAATTCACCTTTACAAGAGAAAAAAAAAAAAACATTTGTTTGCAGGTAACAAAATATGCATTTACTACTTTTTTTTTCTTAGGACCCTGCAGGACATTGCCCCACTAGCAGAAAATCATGGGGGCAATTTTAGCCCCCTCTGCAGACTGTCAGTGTAGATGTCTGACCATACCTCCAATAGGCAGTAACTTCTGTGCTAGAAGCTCATTTAATTTATAACTACAAGGCAAATGCCAGGATGATCATTTAGAGAACAGTGGGTGCAGGGAGAAGATTCCTGACCCACTGCACGGGTGGATGGGCGGGGTGGGGGGGGGGAAGTAGCAGGAGCTGGAACATGTTACGCACTAAAAATGGATGGAGCATGTAAAATGTTACCAAAAGGTGAACTTATCCTTTAAATAGTTCATTTGGACCAAGCTGGTCCAAACAACTTACAGTCTCATTCATAGAATACAAAGCATCCCCTGAATGTGCGCAGTGAGCAGTGATTTGCATTTGTTCCAGGATCTGGATGAGAAGTTATCATCCCTCTGCTGGAGCACAGTGCTGTATAATGTGGGGTTCATTTACTATAACTGGAGAATACAAAGTCCGGTGCAGTTGTGGATGGTAGCCAATCAGTTTCTAACTTCAACTTGTTTAATTAGGCTTTGACAAAATCTTGGAAGCTGGTTAAAAGTTAATAGAAACCTGGAGATCAGCCTTATAGAGGACCTGAACTATGAAAACTCAAAAAGCAGAGGCCAAAGCATTATTCACCAGCATTGCCTGTAGGCCTCTGCGAGTCATTTTATTTGAATAGTGATTCACCATGCCTTGTTTTACATTGTGTTTCTGTACAGAGGTGGCCATCTTAGTAGGGGAGCATGTTTTGTTTTTTGTTTTTTTTACTAATTTCAAAGCTGCTCTTGTTTGGTAATTTGAGAACTTAGAGAAAGATTCAAGAACCAGCAGAAGAGGTGGGGTAGCACCGATCCACAGAACAAATAAAGCACAAACAGAAAAATGCACACATTGCAGGACCTCAGGAACAGATTTCTCTCCTGCAAGCCGCACAGTAGTTACATCACCAAATCTCATTCCAAATCACATGAGACTAGCAGTCAGAGGCAGCAGTGCCTTAAATTTTACACTGCAAGCTATCCAGGTATAAATCTGTCGGCACAAGAGTGAAATGAAATGCCAGGATGAGGCACACTGCTATTTTTCAGGAAAAAAAAGGGAATCTTTAAGGGTATAGGTTTGGCACATAAAAAAATAAATAAAAAAAAATGTTATAAGTAGTTCTACATACAGAGAGACAGAACAACATGTCCTTGAGAACAATAAGTTGCAGGCATAGTGGGAAACCACAAAATTATAAGCCTACCTATAACAAAGGTTTTGGAAAGAATTACCAGTACACATAGTGAGATTGGACATATATCATTAAAGAAAGATTAATATAGGAGTAAGAAAAAACAGGGAAGGGGAAAGAGGAACAGAAACAGGTGGTAGACATATATTACAGTGCAAAAAAACTAAGCAAGTTGGTATGGGAAATCTCTGAGGAGTACAAACATGTTGTAGAGATCACAGTTGAACATCCCACTGATTCCGAGGCCAGGCTCTTCCTTTGGTAAGTCATCCATTTCACCCTCCACATTGACTAACATAAACTCTGCCCTCTCAAATCTGTCCCTGGTTGATGTATGGCAGATACTTAATCACTCGGGCAGAAGCTACACATTATTTTTCTTCTTTTGTATAGCAGAATAGATTACATTTTAATATCCCAATCTCTTATAGACCTTGATCCCTCCTCCTCGATTGGCCTTAGACTGTGGTTGGATCACACCACGATACATTTATCTTTAGGGAGACTACCTATAACTACACATAGACAGACCTGGTAACTGAACGATAACCTGGTGACTGATGTAGCTTGCAAACATGCGATTTCTCAAGCTAATATAGACTTTGTGCAGTACCATGCCGATGATGTGACTCATCCTATGACTATATGGGAGGCAATGAAATTTGTCTTATGTGGCATCTTCATCCAAAATGGTTCTAGGCTGAAAACGGGCTTGAACAGCAGATATTAAAAATGGATTTGCTCTCCTCACTTCTCTTGAGGCATCCCATAAACGCACACTAGAACCCAAAACCCTTGTGTGTTTTTTATTAGCAGATCTACTCCAGGCTCAGATTGCATTCATACCTAGGAACCAAGGAACACTCGAGCTGTGGAAATTCCGCTCTTAAATGTTGACCTTAAATTGTTTTAAAAAATCATTGCACATCGTGTTGCCCCTCTGCTCCCAAATCTGATCCATAGTGATCAGGTTGGTTTTTCCCAGGTCGCAAAGCCAGGGATAACACGACCAAAACTCTTCATCTAATCTCCTATGCCCACAACAAACATATGTCTTCCTGTTTACAAGCCTGTGATGCCGAAAAAGCATTTGACAGGGTTGATTTGTCCTTTCTCTGGTTATCCCTACTACAGGTTGGCTTGGGTCCTAAACTGCTTTCTCAGATATGTCCTTATTTTCTCTTCCCACAGTTTGGATTATGGTTATTGAGACAATAAAACCTATCTATAATCAGTAGAATAGTAATGAGGAATGCTGTATTTTTCCTTTCTATCCCTCTTTTTTTTTCCCTTCTGCTTTTTCTCTTCCCCTCTATACTCTATAGTTTCTACTCCACTGATCTTCCCCTCCAGTCATCAACTCAAATTGTGTTATTGTCAAGTATGGCACTTGTGTTTTTATTTTATGTAACTTTAATATGTGTTCAACATTTTTTCCCGTTTCCCCTTTCTATTTCATGTACCCATTATTCCCTTGTTTTTTTTTGCAAAATATATTCAACCTAAAATTTGTATCACACTATTTATTGTGGGTGAAGTCGTTTTCTTCCAAAGCCAAGCAATAGCTAACATGGCTGAAATTAACAAGTGCGTGAAAATGGTGTGAGATGAAGATGGACAGGTATCAATACCTACTCCCAAGAGTGCCAACCTGGGATATGGAATACTTACAGAAGCAGTCAAAGTAGAAATCAAGAAAAAAACAGCTGAGCAAAAGTCCTGAAGTTTGGGTCAATTCGACCAAATGTGAACTAAGTCACCCATGTGACCGCATAATCTCCAACACTTAGAGGAATAGTTAGGAAAAATACATTCAGGCTACCCTGGAGTATAGCAGTATTTATGAATACGTTTTTTGGCAGCTTCCCAGTGTAGGATACATTTGAATAATTTGAGTGGCCTGTAGGTTGCATAGTGCCAACTCCTATGGGAGTCATCAAAATTTAAAGAATGTTCCCAAAATTCTATGGAAGATGATTTGTGAATCCATACAGGTTTAGACAGAAGTCCAAACACCATGGATGATAAGTCCAAATATAAATTAAAGAAATTGATAAAAGTGTTGCGTGAAGATAAACAGAAGTTAAAAAGTAGATCCACCACCACCAGAATAATAAGGGTAGTTTGCTCCTTGAGAGATACACAAGAAGGGTCCTTCCCTCTAATAGAGTACATATCCAACATTACGCCAAAGTGGATCCATAGAGGCAAGTCTAGTTAAGCATTGTGGCCATAACAGAGAAGCACCACAGAGCCCAGAGCCCAGCGCCCAGCTAGCCCGTGCTCGCCCCCTCCCTTGGACAACAGGAGAGTCAGGGCGTTCTCTACGTTGCAGATAGAGAAAGGAGCTGTGTGTTAGTGGGCATCCTGACTCTCCTGTTGTCCAAGGGAGGGGGAAGGCACGACACTCCACACCAGGGAGAAAGCCTCACATTACTGTGTGGAGTTACAGACAGAAGAACAGGAAGTGAGGATTTCTCAGAGGAAATAAGGACATTTAAAAGCAAAATCAAAGGATGAGGTAAGTGAAGGAGGACTGCACTAAGGTAAAGGAAGCTATTTAGGATTTTTAAAGTGGTTTTAAAGGCTCAAGGCTAAAGGCTCAAGGTTTTTTACCTTCATGCAATCTATGCATTAAGGTAAAAAAACGTTTGTGTGCAGTGCTCCCCCCCCCTTCCAATGCTCAACTGAGCTTTGTCTGGGTTTCTCATTCCTCATTGAGACAGCAGTGGGAGCCGTTGGCTCCTGCTATTGTCAATCACAGCCAGTGATCCAATAAGGAGAGAGTGGGTCTCTGTGTGTCTTATGGATACATAGAGCACACACCAGTGCCCCTAGAGATTGTGACTTGCTATTGGGGGGGCACTGGCTGTAGAAGAGGAGCTGAAAAGAGGAGGACCGGGGCTGCTCTATGCAAAACCTCTGCATAGTGCAGGCAAGTATGACATGTTTGTTTTTTGTTTGTTTGTTATTTCTTTATTTTCAGAGTTAAACAGAAAGATGAAAGGACAAAGCGTGGTCAACATTTAGCATAGACATTTAAAATCTCTTATGGAAATACGTAGGTCAGTGTGCCTATTAAAACACAATCTGAATAATGAAAGAAACTGATTAAAGTGGAGGTTCACCCTAAAAACACATTTTTAACATTAGACTAAGCATAGTAAGGGCATTTACTTTTGGCAGGTCTTTTTTTTTTCTCTGTACATACCTTTATATTCTGATTTGGTCCAGGGCTTCTGCGTTCTGATGATTCCGGGACTGGGTGTTCCTATCCCTGCCTCAGGGTTCCGATGACTGCGGGACTGGGCGTTCCTATCCTTCGGTTCGATGATTGACGGCTTGTCAAACAGGTGACCTGTCGCACAACGAGCGTCACCAGATTACCGGAAATAGCCGAGCTGCGTGTCGGCACTATACGGCGCCTGCACCCGCCGTGTAGAGCTGACTGCGCAGGTGCCGTATAGTGCCGACTCGCAGCTCGGCTATTTCCTGACATCTGGTGACGCGTGTTGTGCGACAGGTCACCTGTTTCACAAGCCATCAATCATCGAACCGAAGGATAGGAACGCCCAGTCCCGCAGTCATCGGAAACCGGAAGCCCTGGGGAAAAACAGAATATAAAGGTATGTACGGAGAAAAAAAAAATTACCTGCCTAAAGTAAATGTCCTTAGTATGCTGGCTCTGCTAGATGTAATGTTATTTTTTTTTTGGGTGAACCCCCGCTTTAAGTATGAGAATGTACTACTAGTAACCAAGTAAATGCAACAAATAGAGTATCACTGTGGAAGACCACACACACCAATTCATAGATTTAAAGCCGTGCAACTATATTTTTAACAGGATCATGTATTGTACCGGGAAGAAGACCTACCAGTTGCCAATTGGGCCCAGAGTGGGAATGAGGTAACCGATTTAATGTATAACAGGATATTCAAATATCTGGAAGAACTAAGCCCAGTAAACAGGAAGGGTGGGGATCATGGGGGGAGAGGGGAAGAAAAGGTTTGTAGGAGACAGTTGTGGAAAGGTAAAAAGATAATTATGATTTACAGATGCAGGCGAAAGGAAACTCAGGTGAAAAAAGAGGAGTAAGGCCCCTCGCCCAGGGAACACAGACATTCTCAGGGACTCAGTCTGAATGCAAGGCCCCTTGAAGATAAGCATCAGTAAAGACAACATTTTGCCATGGTCTCCAGTTGTTGCGGAAGGTCTGCTCTCGTTTATGCAAGGTAGTAGTGAGATCCTGCATGTCCCTGAGATCATTAAAGGGGTTGTAAAGCTTTTTTTTTTAAATAACAAACATATCATACTTACCTCCACTGTGCAGTTTGTTTTGCACAGAGTGATCCCGATCGTCCTCTTCTGGAGTCCCATGACGGCTCTCTCAGCTCCTCCCCGTAAGAGCTGACCCCTTCGGGAAGCTCTCTCCCGAAGGGGTTACCTTGCGGGCACACTTCTGTATCATACACTATGCGTCCATAGACACAGTGTGTATGTCTCGGTCCCACTCCTCGACGGCCACATCATTGGATTTGATTGACAGCAGCGGGAGCCAATGGCTGCGCTGCTATCAATCTATCCAATCAACGTCGAGACTCCGTGCAGAAGAGGATGCTGGGGGGCCTGTGACAGTGAGGTGTTTTTTCACCTTAATGCATAGGATGCATTAAGGTGAAAAAACGCAAAGGTTTACAACCCCTTTAACTATGGAAAAACACAAGGATTTTGACGGTGGGTTCTCAGATTTCTGGGCAAAGTGAAGAGGTCCAATTCCCATTTTGAGAGGAACCCAAGCTCATACTCTGCCTCCGGTCGGATCAGCAACTCATAAATCAACGAAAGACAGTGACAGATTGGCTTCTTACTGTGACAAATACATTCCAATTCTGCAAGCTGTCGAGATATACCTGGGGAGCACGAAAATCGATGGAGAAAGTTACGCATCTGTAGGCAACACCAGAAGTCAAGAGGGGGGTCAGCATTAGGGATGAGCTTCGAGTTCGAGTCAAACTCATGTTCAACTCGAACATTGCCTGTTCGCCTGTTCGGCGAACAACAAACAATTTGGGGTGTTTGCGGCAAATTTGAAAAGCCGCAAAACACCCTGTTAAAGTCTATGGGAGAAATCTAAAGTGCTAATTTTAAAGGCTAATATGCAAGTTATTGTCCTAAAATGTGTTTGGGGACCTGGGTCCTGCCCCAGGGGACATGTATCAATGCAAAAAAAAGTTTTAAAATTGGCCGTTTTTTCGGGAGCAGTGAATTTAAAGGGGTTGTAAAGACAAAAATATTTTCCTCTTAAATTAAAGTCTGACAGTAGCTGATAAAGTAAAAAAGTAATGTTTTGCATTATAACTAGTTTGATACCTGTTGAAATCGAGCTGTTTTATTCACCTCCGTCACTCCTGAATCATTATTCTCACTGACTTCCTGGTTTGCAGTGCGCATTCATTCTTGCTACATCACAGCCTAATGGGAACTACAGTTCCCATTAGGCTTAGCCTCCATGCCTGTGAGGGATAAGAGAGCATCTTCATGCAGGGCTGTAGTCATAGGGAGGGGGTGAGCACATTCTGCTTTCCACCATGCAAAACGGCTCAGATGCTGGTGGAAAGGAAGAAGAGGAGTGACAGGAAATGGCATTTTCAAACCTGGATTACTGTATTTTGGAGGTCAAAAGGAAAAATGAGGTAAGTGATATTTAAATGCTCTAGCTTACAGCAATCAATTGATCTAATAAAAAACAAACCTTTAGTGTTCCTTTAATAATGCTTAGAGTGAAACAATAACAGTGAAATATTCCTTTAAATTTCGTACCTGGGGGGGGGGTGTAAAGTAAGCATGTGAAAAAATGCATGTTTCCCATACTTAGAACTGTCTCTGCACAAAGTGTCATTTCTGAAAGAAAAAAAGTCATTTAAAACCGGACTCAGAGAGAATTCATTAAAAAAAAAAGCGTGGGGGTCCCCCCAAATTCAATTACCAGGCCCTTCAGGTCTGGTATGGATATTAAGGGGAACCCCGCCGTCAATTTAAAAAAATTATGTGGGGTTCCCCCAAATATCCATTTCAAACCCTTCAGGTCTCGTGTGGATTTTAAGGGGAACTCCACCCCAATTTTTTTTTAAAAATGGCATTGAGTTCCCCCAAAAATCCACACCAGACCCCTTATTCGAGCACGTTAACCTGGCCGACTGCAGAAAAGAGGGAGGGATAGAGTGTGGCCCCCCTCTCCTGAACCATACCAGGCCACATGCCCTCAACATGGGGAGGATGTCCCCATGTTGATGGGGACAAGGGCCTCATCCCCACAACCCTGGCCGGTGGTTGTGGGGGTCTGCGGGTGGGGGCCCCCCAGATCCTGCCCCCCTATGTGAATTGGTAATGGGGTACATTGTACCCCTGCCATTTCACGAAGGAAGTGTAAATAGTTGTAAAAAACACACACACAACATAGAAAAAAGTCCTTTACTGATAAAAAATAAAAATAAAAATCCAGCGGTGGTAATCCACTTGGTCCCGGCTCCCTGCTCCAACGTTGTCGGTATCCATCGACGGGTGATCTCCTCTCCGGTCCAGCGATGAGAAGATCATCCGGGATCCAGAGCGCAGCATCGCCCGCCTCCTCTCTCCGCCTGACACAGCCCGGCGAATGACGCGGCTGAAGCCATGACATTTCTTTTTTTGGTGAGGTGGGGCCACCCATCACGTGACCCCGTCCCCCTCTGACGCACCCTCTGCTACGTCACTGGGGAAGCCTGGCTTCCCCCTTGCACCTGAAGGGTCTGGAATGGATATTTGGAGGGAACCCCACGTCATTTTTTTTTTAATTGATGGCGGGGTTTCCCTTAATATCCATACCAGACCTGAAGGGCCTGGTAATTGAATTTGGGGGGACCCCCACACTTTTTTTTTATGAATGAATTCTCTCTGAATTGCCAGGAGCCGACATTTCATTATAGCCGCGAGTCCGGTTTTAAATGACTTTTTTTTCTTTCAGAAATGACACTTTGTGCAGGGACAGTTCTAAGTACGGGAAACATGCGCTTTTTGACATGCTTACTTTACACCCCCCTAGGTACGAAATTTAAAGGAATATTTAACTTTTATTGTTTCACTCTAAGCATTATTAAATTCACTTCTCCCGAAAAAATGCAGTTTTTAAAACTTTTTTGCATTGATACATGTCCCCTGGGGCAGGACCCAGGTCCCCAAACACTTTTTAGGACAATAGTTTGCATATTAGCCTTTAGATTTCTCCAATAGACTTTAACAGGGTGTTCCGCGGCTTTTCGAATTTGCTGCGAACACCCCAAATTGTTTGTTATTCGCCGAACAGGCAATGTTCGAGTCGAACATGAGTTTGGCTCGAACTCGAATCTCATACCTAATTACAATAGTCCAGTCTGGAAAAGACAAAGGCATGGGCCAGCTTTTCGGCATTAGAAAGAGAGAGAATGGAACGAAGTTTAGAAATATTAGTCCATTTTTACACCGAGATTTGTGACTGTTGATGAGAGGGGAATATTTGAACCAGAAAAGGTGATACTGGTTATGGGTGACGATTTGGTCTGGTAAGGCGTGCCAATCAGGATAACTTCAGTTTTGGAGCTGTTAGGTTGTGAAAGTTGTACTCCATCCATTCCTTTATCTCCTCCAGACAGGTGGTAAGTACTGATAGGGATGACTGTGAAGATGGGGTTTCAGCTGTTTCATTAACATATAGCTGTGTGTCATCAGCATAGCAGTGAAATTTAATTTTATGATGGTTGATAATTTGACCAAGAGGGGTAAGGTAAAGGATAAAGAGAATAGGGCCAAGGACTGACCCCTGAGGAACACCGCAAGTAACTGTGTGTGAATTAGATTTGCAATAGCCAAGGGAAATGTATTCTGTCCTGTTCGTGAGGTACAATTCGAACCAACTGAGGGATGTCTCATTGAGTCCAATGGTGAGATGGAGCCAGTTTAAAAGAATACCATGATCAACAGTGTCAACTACTTTGTCAAGTACAATCTGTCTCCTCCTCCAGACAGTCCCATCCCCCCTACAGTTAGAAACACTCCCTAGGACACACATTGAACCCCTTGATCGACCCCTTCCCTGCCAATGATATTTATACAGTAATCAGTGGCTATTTTTAGCTCTGATCACTGTATAAATGTCAAAAAGTGTTAAAAGTGTCCACTCTGTCCCTGCAATGTCGTAGCCCTGCTAAAAATCACAGATCACCCCCATTACCAGTAAAAAAATATATAATAAAAATGCCATAAATCTATCCCTTATTTTGAAAAAAAAAACAAGCAATATACACCTATTGCAATTTTCTTTTTACCAAAAATATGTATAAGAATATATATCGGCATAAACTGAGGAGGATTTTTTTTTTTTTTGGGGGGGGGGATATTTATTATAGCAAAAAGTAAAATATATATATATATTTTTAAAAATGTCAGTCTTTTATAGTGCAAAAAATAAAAATCACAGCAGTGATCAAATACCACCAAAAGAAAGCTCTATTTATGGGAAAAAAGTACATACATTTTGTTTGGGTACAGTGTGGCACTTATCAGTTAAATTGCAATTGTCAATTAAAACTATACTGTGCCATATCGCAAAAATGGCCTGGTCATTAAAGGGGGAGATCCTTCCAGTCCTTAAGGGGCTAATCTTGTTTAACATTTACAATAGGATACTATATGGATCCCTATCAATAGTATAAAAAGTGTGGGACATGAAATCTTACTCTAACATGTCCAATTGGTTCCAGCAAACTGTTCATCTATTTAGCATATCATATTTTTACAACTCCCATACTTCTAAAGGAACCATCATTTATAGCTTCATGACGCAATACATTTTTGTGTAACCCAAAGCTATTGGCTACCCTTTCAATGATGGGACACATAGCATCAATATAATTAGACTGATTTACTAAAGAAGTTAATAAGCTTGTGATAATATCTACTTCAGGTATTCAATCATGTGAAAAGTGATTTCCTAGTAATAAGTACCCAATCATGTCTAAATGCTTTCCACATCATTGGATAATTTAAGCAAATGTTCACACAAATTTTTGAGTTAAGATTCTTAACTCCTTTAATAAATAAGGCCAAATATGAATGGATTTGTTTTTCACATTTGGCACATTTTAGGGAATCCAGGATAATGCACCAATGTACAAAAGAAAAATATGTTTTCTCTTTCTCATTTACATTAACACAGACATATCATGCTATACATTTATGTTAAACAACCAAATTAAGTATTTAAGGCTGTTAGTTCCTTTGTGCCTGTTCAGCTATTTTAAAGTTCTGACCAAAAAGTGCTTTACTTCAGTCTTCAAACATATCAAGCAATTTAAAATTGTAAAAGGAGGAAAATATGCATTCCAGACACAATCAATTTTCTCCAAACACAAGTCTTCAAACAAAATACACTGTTCTTCACAACAAAGTAATAAATGGCAATAAATTGAATTCTTATATGGTGGCAAATGTTAAGTATATAAGAAAATAATTCAAATACTTTTCGTTTTTATTAGTGTTATATATTGTACTGTTTACCATTGAGCTTGTGTTACATTGCTTTAAATAATTCTAAGAAGTCTTAACCACTTGAGCTCTAGAAGATTTTACCCCTTCATGACCAGGCCAGTTTTTGCTATTTAGCACTGTGCTACTTTACCTGGTAAGTGCGCAGTCATGCACCACTGTACCCAAACAAAATTTACATACATTTTTTTAACCCAAATAGAGTTTTCTTTTGGTGTCATTTGATCACCACTGTGTTTTTCTTTTTTCAATATAAAAGAAAAGCAACTGCAAATTCAAAAACCACAAAGTGATCCTTCTCTTACATTCTAAAGACTGAAAGTGTCTCAAAGGCTCATCAATCCTAGCACCCTATAACAAAAAAAATATGGAAAAGAAGGGTGAAGAAACACAAATAAAGCTAAAAATATTGCTTATATATTTGCATATAGCGATGGGACAAACCCCCCACCCCCCGTTTGGTTTGCAACAGATCTCCCGAACAGGGGAAAAGTTCTAACCCAAAAGACTAAGGCCTTGTACTCACGAGCAGACATGTCCGATGAAACCGGTCCGCGGACCGTTTTCATCGGACATGTCTGCCCGGGGACTTCTGTTCGATGGCTGTACACACCATCGAACAGAAGTCCGCGCGTAAACAATACGCGGGGCGTGTCCGCGGTGTCGCCGCGTCGATGACGCGGTGTCGCCGCGACAATGACGCGGCGACGTGGGCGGGCCTGCCTTTTAAATGCTTCCACGCATGCGTCAAAGTCATTCGACGCATGCGAGGGATGACGGGCAGCCGGACATGTACGGTAGGTCTGTACAGACGACCGTACATGTCCGGGCCGACAGGTTTCCAGCGGACTGTTTTAAATCAAGTCCAGGAAACAGTTGTCTGCTGGAAACCTGTCTGATCTGCCCAAAAATGGTCCGCTCGGGCCTACACACGGCCCAAAGATGTCTGCTGAAACTGGTCCACGGACCAGTTTCAGCAGACATGTTTGGACGTGAGTACGGGGCCTAACTCTCCCACTCTACAAGTCTCTGGTCCGGCCACACCTGGAGTATGCTTTCCAGTTCTGGGCACCAGTCCTCAGAAAGGATGTACTGGAAATGGAGCGAGTACAAAGATGGGCAACAAAGCTAATAAAGGAACTGGAGGATATTAGTTATGAAAAAAGGTTGCAAGTACTGAACTTATTCACTCTGGAGAAGAGACACTTGAGAGGGGATATGATTTCAATTTACAAATTCCACACTGGTGACCCCATAATAGGGATAACACTTTTCCGTGGAAGGAAGTTTAAGACACGTGGCCACTCATTAAATTTTGAAGAAATTAGGTTTAACCTTAAAGCGGTGTTTCACCCTGCAGAACAACTTTTTAGCATAAAATTCGGCATAGTAGCGCGAGCTACAGTATGCCTGTCTTAATTTTTTTATCCCCGTACTCACTGTTATATCGTACATAGAAGATTTCGACTGCCCGCGGGGAATGGGCGTTCCTTTCAAGAGGGAGGGTGATTGACGGCCGGCTCTGGCACGTCACGCTTCCCGAAGACAGCCGGAGTAGGTCTCGGCTCTTCACGGCGCCTGCACACAGACTATGCGCAGGCGCCGTGAAGAGCCAAGCCTATTTTGGCTATTTCCGGAGAAGCGTGACGCGCCAGAGCCGGCCGTCAATCACCTTCCGTCTGGATTGGAATGCCCATTCCCCGTGGGCAGTCGGAATCTTCTATGTACGATATAACAGTGAGTACGGGGATAAAAAAATTAAGACAGGCATACTGTAGCTCGCGCTACTATGCCAAATTGTATGCTAGAAGAAAAATTATTTTTTATTTTTTTTTAATAGGGTGAACCCCCGCTTTAAACTGCGTAGAGGGTTCTTTACTGTAAGGCCTCGTACACACGACCGAGAATCTCATCAGGAAAAAGCCATAGTTTTCCCTGACGAGATTCTTGGCAAGAAACTCTTGCCGCCGGAGTGTACAGACTTTCGTTTCAAAAGAATTGCGGTTCTCTTGAAAGGAAAGAACGTGGTGATGTCATCACGTACGAGGAGCATGCGCTCATCACATTCGATGCCGTCGCCACCATCTTGCTTCACCCGACCTATGCCGTGGAAGCTACCACGCATGCGTCAAAGTAATTTCGAGCATGCGTGGGTTTCCGCGGCGACAGGTAAGTATACACACTCTCAGGTTTCTCGTCGGGAAACAGGCAGACAAGAATCTCTACAAGAAAAAAAGAGCAGGTTCTCTTTTCTTTTCTCGTCGAGATTCTGGCCAGATTTCCAGACAAGAAACCTGAATGCCTCGTACACACAAACGGGAATCTCGGCAAGAAGCCATTTTCTTGCTGTTTTTTGCCGAGAAACCCAGTCATGTGTACAAGGCTTAATAGAGTCAAGGATTCCACATTCCCTTCCACAGGCGGTGGTTTCAGCGGGGAGCATCGATAGTTTAAAAAAACTATTAGATAAGCACCTGAAAAACCACAACATACAGGAATATACAATGTATTACAGACATATAACCACACACATAGGTTGGAATTGATGGATTTGTGTCTTTTTTCAACATCACCTCCAGGTGACAGGAACAAATAAAGTGCCCATTTTGAAGGCTTATACAGCCATAAAAGTGGTAAAGGGGTCAGGTACTGCCCTGGGGGACATGTAAACACATTTTTTTTTTTTAAACTATAATTTTTTCAGGAGCAGTGATTTTAAAATTCCTTAAAGTGCAACAATAAAATAAAAAATAAATCCTTTAAATACAGTCCCTGGGGGATCCCCATAGCCTGCACCTGTAGCATGCATAGAACATTCTGCAGAAAATAATTACATTTCTGAAAAAAAAAGAGATTCGGCAGAGCGGCCATATTAAAAATGAACACCCTACCGTGTTTACTCTACATACTACAAACGGTCCCAATTCTCATTCCCACTACCTTCTTTAGTAAGTATAAAGAACAGACAGACCAAGAATTAGCTACCAACACCTAACACTACCGAAACAGAAGGGTGGTATTGGGCTTCCGGACCTCCAACATTACTACAAAGCTTGCCACCTTTCCAGAATCCTGGATTGGCACATTCAATATAAATACAAAGATTGGGTCAACCTCTAAGCCTCATTTACATCCTCCTCCCTTCGCCTCCTACCCTGGATCACCCCAAAACACATACCACCCAAAACTCGCGTTCACCCCTTAATAGGCCCAACAATTAAATGCTTCCACAATATCTGCAAATCAACCCCCTTTTCCTCTACACCGGGTCCTCTTACCCCACTACGTCTCAATCCTGACTTTCCCCCAGGAATGCACAATAACTTCCTAACTGACACCTGGCCACACAAAGATGTCCAGATACATAATTTATTCTCACAAGGCAAACTTTTACACCGGGAAAAACTTCCTTCAATGGTCAATGACACCCACATCTCACCCTGGAATTACACACTACTTGTACATTAGGTAAACTCTTTGGACAGAAAATTCAAGGTCTCCAGACCGCTATCACCCTTTGAAACACTATGCACAAAGCAACTTCCGCAAAAGACACTCGATCTCCACTATGCATTCTCTTTTATTCTTGGATATCCCTTCCAACACTGGCCGGGCCTGCACAGCATGGGAAAGAGATCTTTCCATATCCATATCACAGGAGGATTGGGAGCGAGTCCACACTAACATCCACAAAAGATCAGTTAACGTCTCCACACAGGAAAACGGTTACAAAGTCCAATCACGTTGGTACCGTACCGCACCACAAATTCAACTCGGACATCCCAGACACATGTTGAGGAGATGCAAACGAGAAAAGGGGTCCCTCCTACACATTTGGTGGAGCTGTCCTGCCATCAAGACCTTCTGGGGCGAAGTCCACCAACTTATAAAGAAAGTAACCACATACACACTAGACTTCTCCCCAGCACAATTCCTCCTACACCTCACCACCTTACCGAATAGTAACTATCTTAAATCTTTAGCCATGCACATGGTAAATGCAGCGAAACAATGCATACCAGTACACTGGTGCACCTCACATGCACCATCAATAAAATAATGGCTACATAGAATATCTAAGATAGCTGAAATGGAACGCCTCATCAGCATCGGCCATGATACACCAGCTAAATTCTCATCCAAATGAGCATGCTGGTGTTACGTACCTGGGTGTGAGCCTGACGCGTGGAGGGAGACCTCCCGTACAACCCCGGCTCGGAGACCACTGGAATGGGGACAGTGGTGGTAGGAGCGCGGTGGGGTACAGGTGCCTGTTCTGGTTGTTGCTGCTGGTGAGATGGGAACCGAGAGACAGGAAGCAGATGATGCAGGTTTGCAGACTTAGTAGATGCAGGTCAGCAGAGCGTGGATGCAGGTCAGCAGAGCCGAGGATGCAGGTTAGCAGAGGCGTGGATGCAGGTTAGCAGAGGCGTGGATGCAGGTTAGCAGAGGCGTGGATGCAGGTTAGCAGCGCAGCAGGTGCAGGTGGGCGGAGTCAGGCAGGCCGGGTCATACACTTGGAGTCATAGCAGAAGCAATAGGCAGAAGAGTAGTCAGTCCAGGCAGGGTCTTGGCAACGGGTATTCAAGCAGGGAACAGAGCAAGGTCAACAAGCCGGAGTCAGGATTGGAGCAGGAAGCAGAGTCAGGAAGCCGGGTCATACACTTGGAACAGAATGCTTTCAAACAGCAACAGGAGCTCAGGGAACAGATGCAGATCAAGTCGCGAGGTGCAGCATCACCACAGTGTCTTTTATAGGCTTGCTGGGCGCCAAAAGATGCGTCTAGTGCGTGCGCATGCGCGCACGCACGAGCGACGGCTGGTTAGGTACGTTTTGGCGCGTGCGCGAAGGAGCGCGCAACGGCTGCATAGCTGTGTGCAAGGTTCGTGGTTGGCGCATGCGCGTAGGCGCGTGCCGAGGGGAGCGAACAGTACGTCCCTGACAGCTGGACCCACTTCCAGACACGAAACAGATTACAAAAAGCTCATCAATGCCAATACACCTACCATCAAATCTCCCCCTCTACACCTACATGAGCCTAGACTTAACCTAGATATCCCCTAACACCCATTTAGAATAACAAAAACAGTGAAAACAACAAGCTGTATAGTGAATGGCTTGATCTCCAGAGTAACTAGTCTCACAGAACTCTCACCTCATAGATCAATATACTGAGCATCAAGGACAATCACAGAGCACCCCACCTCCGTATACAAACAGTTTCCAGACCTCCACTGGTACCTCTCAGGCTTTCTCCAGGCTCATTAATACTTGTACAGCCTTACACAATCTCCTCGAACAGCCCCTAATATACTCCAATGTGGGGAAAAAACAGGAGGAAGAGAGGGAAAGAAAAAGCCTCCAATGGTGTAGTAAGTTAAGTAAAGGGAACCGTTTATTAGGGTGGATGTACTTACATTAAAAAGTTAAAATTAGTGCTACAATAAATTAACAGCGGCAATATTAAGGCCTCCTCACATCACTCATGGTGTACGTCTGTCCGCGGCCAATCCCTACACGTTACAACACTGTCACGTGTCTTCATCTCCCAGATGAAGACACGTGACAGTGTCTTAACACATAGGGATTGGCCGTGGACAGATGTACACCAGGAGTGACGTGAGGAGGCATTGAGAACATTGCTCACAAAATAAATAGATCTTCATATATGAGCAAAACAATTCATAATGCAGAACTGTTTGATGTCTGGAGATGCTTGCATGCGAACTAAAGGGACTACACTTTCTTTTCCCACAGGCATTGCTCTTACTAATGCATTGACTTATTCCTAACGGACAAATGGTTATTGCAAAAAACGTCTTCAGCGCAGATACACGACATTACGTGGTCTGACCATGCAGCTATTACTATTGCCATTAATGATCAGGTTGTCGCCTCTTCACCACCCATCTGGCGCAGAAATGTAAGATTACTGCGAGAACCTAGAACCTCCACATTGATCTCCCAACATCTTAGCTTTTTTTTTTTAAATAATGCAGAATCGGTGGAGAACCCTTTCACTCTATGGAATGCCCATAAGGCATACATGAGAGGCATATTAATACAACTCGGTGACACACAGCTAACATCAACTCTATTCTAACAAAAATACACACATTAGAAACACAAAACAAAAACTCACCTAACCCTATTCTCGCCCAAACACTTTTTCCAACTAAGAGACAATTTGAGAGAGCTCCGATCTCAACAATATGACTACCACCTAAGACGCTTGAAATGAAATACATACGCCAATGTCAACAGGGCAGGTAAATACTTAGCCAATAGAATAAAAGCAGCACACACCAAGACTAAAATTGCTCACTGGATACACACCACCCTCAAACACAAAATTGCTAATGCACAAGATATTGCAAACCAATTCGCCAAATACTATAGCAATCTGTATAATATCCAAGAAGACCCATCCACATACCAACCTACAACTGCAAATATTCAGGACTTCCTCCAGAAACAAAACTTGCCCTCTCTCTCAGAGTCCCAACTTTGATCTTTGAACACATCCGAAATAGAAGCTGTCATAGCAACACTACCAAAGGGCAAATCACCTGGGCCTGACAGGTTTTCAAATTAATACTTTAAAACATTTAGCTCCTACCTTACACCACATATGCAAACAGTCTTCACTAAGGCCGCAGATACAGCAACCTTTTCCACAGGGATGTTACAAGCATACATAGTCACCCTACCCAAACCAGGCAAGGAACCTACTACACCACCCAATTTTAGACCTATTTCTCTATTGAACACTAATATTAAAATGTATGCCAAACTAATAGCCAAACGACTAGCAGACTTCATTCCAACCCTTATCCAACGAGACCAGATGGGCTTTTTGAAGGGGAAACAAACCTCAGATGATATAAGGAGAATCATTAATATAATCCACCATGTTGAAAAAACAAAAACGCCTTCTCTGCTGCTCTCTATAGATGCAAATAAGGCATTTAATACAGTACATTGGAAGTACATGTCAAATGACTTTGTCTAAGTTTGGATTTCACGGTCATATATTGAATGCAGTACTAGCATTATACTCCTGCCCCTCGGCACAGGTGTACGTCAAGCATGCTCTCTATTCCTTTTCAAATAACCAACGGAACCCGACAGGGCTGCCCACTATCCCTGACAATCTTCAATCTCATGATTGAACCCCTGGCGCAGGCAATTAGAACGCAAGCCAACATAACCGGTTTCCAATTCGGTACCACTCCCCATGTTATAAACTTGTTCGCAGATAACATGGTATTACTCCTAACAAATCCACTTACTTTACTTCTTATGGTGCATGAAATCCTTTGGAAATATCTCATATTACAAGGTGAACTTCACCAAATGTCTCATCCTAAACCTGGGGGGTTCAAGCTAAAGACTGTCACAAATTACAGCAATCCCTTGCGTACAGCTGGAGCAATAAAGGTATACTTTACTTGGTTATTACTTTAACTAAAACCACCAGTACACTTGTAGATACAAACGTCAAACCCATTATAACCAAAATAGAAACCCAAACCAAAAACATAGCCAAACGTGAACTATCGTGGTTGGGTAGGTTAGCGGCATTTAAAATGCTAATCCTACCACAAATTTTATATGTTTTCAGAGCACTCTCGATACCCATTCCAGCACACTACCTCAAGTCCCTATCTTCAATGAAAAAAAAAATTAAAATAAATGCCTCTTCTTTAAATACACATGCTTCCTAGACATGTGCACACTGTAATATTTTGTTTTGTAATTTCGTTTTCATCCGAAAAATAAATTTATTTAGTTACTCCCGAAATTTGTTTTTATTTATTTCGTTTTTTGGAAAAAAAATGCATTCGTCTGAAAATCCAAATTAAGGTCGAATCTGTCATTGAAGGCTTATGGTGTCTGTCAAATGTTCTAAGAAGAAGAAGAAAAAAAAAGAAAAAAAAATTTGACAGAATATTTAAAAAAAAAAATATTAATTAGACTCTTCGGGCCAGATCCAGAGAGAGAGTACGCCGGCGTATCTACTGATACGCCGGCGTACTTTCAAATTACCCGCGTCTTATCTTTAGTTTGAATCCTCAAACCAAGATACAACGGCATCTGGGTTCGATCCGACAGGCGTACGGCTTCGTACGCCTTCGGATCGTAGATGCAATACTTCGGCGTCCACTGGGTGGAGTTTGCATCGTTTTCCGCGTCGGGTATGCAAATGAGCTTTTTCCGACGATCCACGAACGTACGCGCGGCCGTTGCATTCTCTTACGTCGTCTCTAGTTGGCTTTTTCCGGCGTATAGTTAAAGCTGCTATTTTGAGGCGTATAGATAGACTTGCCATGTTAAGTATGGGCGTCGTTCCCGCGTCAATTTTTTTATTTTTTTTTGCGTAAGTCGTCCATGAATAGGGATGGACGTAAGTCATGTCTAAGTTCAAAAAATGACGTTGTTGCGACATAATTTCACGCAAAGCACGGCGGGAAATTTCGAAACGGAGCATGCCCAGTTCAATCGGCGCGGGGACGCGCTTCATTTAAATGAATCACGCCCCCTAATCGCCGATTTAAATTCCGCCGCTAGAAATACACTACGCCGCCGTAAACTTTCGGCGCGCAATCTTTCAGGATTCGAACCAAAGCCGGAAAAGTTACAGCGGCGTAGCGTATCTCTGATACGCTGCGCCGATCCATTTCTATATGGATCTGGCCCTTCATGTCTATCTATGTCGAATCTTTTCTCTCTATGTCAAATCTTTTTTCTCTATGTCGAATATTTTCTCTTTATGTAGAATAATATTTGACTTATAGAGTTATGGTTAGGCACAATTAAGGTCGAATCTGTCATTGAAGGCTTATGGTGTCTGTCGAATGTTCTAAGAAGAAAAAAAAAAAAGATTCAACAGAATCTTTAAAAAAAAAAAAAATTACTCTTAATGTCTCTCTATGTCAAATCTTTTCTCTCTATGTCGACTCTTCTTCATGTCTCTATAATATCAATTCTTTTCTCTTTATGTAGAGTAATATTGGACTAATAAGAGTTAAGGTTAGGCACATTCGACAGCAACAAAAACGAAAATAAAGCATTTGTTTATGTCGGATCTTTTGGTTTTCGTTGTCTGTGCTTTCGTTATCATTTGTTAAAACGATAACGAAAATACATGAAATTCGGACGAAAATGCATTCGGACGAAATGCACATGTCTAATTTACAGTGTCTAGAATTTTCTCTAACAAATTACTCTTTAATCAAATATCATTAAACATATATCTATTATCCGCTCACTGATTGGTTGCTAGAGGTTACTGTGCAATATTACCACTCATTGATTGGTTGCTAGAGGTTGCTGCACATTATTACCGCTCATTGATTGGTTGCTAGAGGTTACTGTGCATCATTACTGCTCACTCAGTGATTGCTAGAGGTTAAACATGAGAAAGATGTGCTACTTTTCAACTCCAGTCCATTTTTTTTAAATCCAGTCCGGGTGTTTTTTCCAACTCCAGTCCAGTTTTTTTTTTTAAATCCAGTCCTGATATTTTTTTCCAACTCCAGTCCCGTTTTTTTTTAAATCCAGTCCAGTTTTTTTTTTTAAAAAGAAAAACTCGGACTGGATTTTAAAAAAACCTGGACTGGAGTTGAAAAAGAAAAACCCGGACTGGATTTTAAAAAAAACCTGGACTGGAGTTGAAAAAAAAAACGGACTGGATTTTTTTAAAAAAAACTGGACTGGAGTTGAAAAAGAAAAACCCGGACTGGATTTAAAAAAACTGGACTGGAGTTGAAAAAAAAAACTCGAACTGGATTTTTAAAAAAAACTGGACTGGAGTTGAAAAAGAAAACGGGACTGGAGTTGAAAAAGAAAAACCCGGACTGGATTTAAAAAAAACTGGACTGGAGTTGAAAAAAAAACCCGGACTGGATTTTAAAAAAAACTGTACTGGAGTTGAAAAAGAAAAACCCGGACTGGATTTTTAAAAAAACTGGACTGGAGTTGAAAAAGAAAAACCCGGACTGGATTTAAAAAAAAAACCCGGACTGGAGTTGAAAAAAAAAATCCGTACTGGATTTAAAAAATAAAACTGGACTGGAGTTGAAAAAAAACCCGGACTGGATTTACAAAAAAAACTGGACTGGAGTTGAAAAGTAGCACATCTTTCTCATGTTTATAACAGTGCCACAGCAAAATGACAATTCTAAAGGAAAAAATGTAATTTAAAGCCAGATGCGGCTCTAGGCTTTGTGAGTCCTTAGGCAAATCTTAGATATGAGGTCCCATTCATGCCCAAAATGCGAAAAAAAATTCAAGCAATAGAAATTAATTGTATAAAATACATATATTAAGAGTCTTAAATCCTACAAACTTTGAGTTTACAGTGTCTAGAATTTTCTCTAACAACAAATTACTCTTTAATCAAATATCATTAAACATATATATATTAACAGGGGGGCGTGACTGGATGGAGTGAGTGAGTGAGTGGGTGGCTGCGTGTCTCCTCTCCGTACTGCGTACCATGCTGACTATCGAAACGCCGATCGGGCGTTTGTAACCCCCAGACGGGCGTCAGAAATACTCGCCTGTCCCCGCAGCGGCTCCCGGCACTACACCCAACTCTCCTCGTGGCTGACGACCGCCCGCCTGTACTGGGCTGATGCTGTGTGCGGTGCGGGCGCTTTGAACCCTGACCCCCGCTCTGCTCCGCTCCTGTCTGTCTTCCGCACCTGCCCATGGAGGACTGTATGGCAGACTGAGGACTTGGTTTGTCGGCATGCTGCTCCGTTCTGTTCTGTATGCTGAGCTTGGAGACACAGGAAGGTGGATGACAGTGTGGTGTGAGGGAGACATGGAGCTGTAAAGCCAGGAAGTGAATGGAGGATTTGGGACTGGAACGTTGACAAAGCGTGTGCAGTAACCCGGAGCAGTTCAGTGTATCCCTGTGCCTCTGTGCTCCCCCCCTCTCCCTAGATGGGACATGGGACACGTGAGTAATGGTCTGTAACAGACTGCTGTTTGAAATACCATCAGAATGTCATTTGGAATGATGAGCCTTGCACTTTCTTATTTCCCAAAACAAAAAAAAAAACCCGTGGTAGAGCCCCAAGGGGGGGGGGGTGCAATGGCATCAGCAAAAACTCCTATAGAAGAAGTCCTCTCGGCGGGTACAGCAGATGACCCCGGGCGGGAGGAAGAGCCAACATTGAAAGAGATATTAAGTGCTATAAATGCATGTAGGGGGTCACTGAATAATTTAACTGACCAGATAAAAGAAATCAAGGAAGAACTAGTGACAATGGGCCAGGAACTGCAAAAGACTGTGCAAAGGATAACTTCAGTAGAAGAAAGAGTGAGCCAAGTAGAGGATGAGGTGTTCTCACTAAAACAACAGATGCAAGTATTAAAGGAACAAAATGGGTGGCAGGCATCTAAACTTGACGAAATTGAAAATAGGTTATGCAGAAATAACATCCGGGTGGTGGGTCTCCCGGAACGCAGTGAGGGTACCGACCCCATAAAGTTCTTTGAGAAATGGTTCAGAGACATTTTTTGGGAAAATGCCTTCTCATCGCTTTTTGGGATAGAAAGGGCCCATAGAGTCCCGTTTAGAGCACATCTGAAGGATGGACACCCTTGGCCCCTACTCCTGAAGTTCCTTAATTTTACCGATAAGGCAATCGCATTGCAAAAGGCAAGAGAGAAGGGGGACATCTTTTATAACGGATCAAGAATTTCGCTATTCCCAGATTTCTCTCCAGAACTAAGTAAACGCAGGTGTGAGTTTACATCAATTAAACGTAACCTTTTAAAGAATAAAATCACATACGCATTATTGTATCCAGCACGCCTAAGAGTAATGACAGCAGAAGGACCTCAATTCTTTGACACGCCAGGAAAAGCAGCACAGTGGCTGGAATAGAATAAAGCACAAGAGTAGACTATGGTTTAACAGACTGGATAACATGGAGAAGATTGGACAAGGGTTACATTGTGGGAAGGCATTGAGGGGTAGTGGGTTTTTTTTTTTTGGGGGGGTAGAAATCAGGAGTTATTTTTTGAAGTATTAAGGGAGAGAGGGATAGAAGAGAAAAGAAGAGAAAAGAAGATACACATTAAGACACAACACTAAAAGTATAAATGGAGATATGGATAGATATAAAAAGGGGAATAGGGGTTATAAAAGGGGGGGAAGGAAAAAAGAGAACATATACACAGTAATATGAACATGCACATGCACTAAATAAGAAACTCACCACTCCCTTATTGGGGGGTTCTCCCCTTTTTTTTTTTTTTTGGGTTGTTGTGTTTGTTTTTGTGTTTGTCTGTTTGTGTATGTGTTGGTCTGTGGGTCGGGGAGGGGTGAGTATTGGGTAGGAGAACACATGGGATCACAAGAGATATGGATGGAAAGGGTAATGTAAGGGAAGGATGGAAGGTAGTGGTCACAGATATAGCCCCTAGGGTAGGCCTAGATAGGCAAGGGGGAGGGGAGGATAGGGAGGATGGGGGAGGAGGGTTGGAGTGGGGGGGTGGGGTAAAGTTGTATCAGAATATGAATATCACTAATCAAGCACAAGAGAATGGAATGTATTTGAATGCACACTTAGATGTTTTTTTCTCCTTGAAAGGTACACTCAAAAATTGTATATGATTTTTTTTTCTCTCCTTTGTTTGTTTTTTCTTCTCTATGATGTCATGGGCTTTCCATTTGTTTGCTCGATATGCTCCCTTTATTGTTATAATGGTAAATTGCATTCTCGATTATTCGATTTGATAGTTTGGGAAATCCAAGTTCTATTGGAAATCTTTCCTTCTTTTTTGAGACTTGTCTATGACACTGGGTACGAGATCTAAAATATATATAAATATAGGCTCTTGGAATGTCCGGGGATGGGGGATCCAGTCAAGAAAGCTGCAATCTTCTCTACGCTGGAGTGGTACAGGGTAGAGGTGTTATGTATCCAAGAGACCCATTTGACTAAAGAAACAAAATTAAAATTGGAAAATAAAAAATATCAAAGTTAATACCATTCTGTCCACTCATCTTATTCCAGAGGAGTGAGCATAATGGTAAAAAGGGATGTGTCGTTTGTATGCAAAGAGTCAAGAATAGATGAATTAGGCCGTTATATTTTTCTGTACTGTTTAATAGAAAATGAACCATATGTACTGGCCAATATCTATATACCCCCACCCTTTAAAATGGAGATTATGTATAATTTAATGGAATTTGTGGTAAACAAGGAAAATATTCCAGTACTAGTAGTTGGAGATTTAAACATGGTATTAAATAGAACTATGGATAGATTTCCACCAGGGACACAAAGTCCAGGGGAAGGGGAAGGGCATCTAAATCAATTCTTGAAAGAGGTTGGGTGGTGTGATATTTGGAGGATGAAACATCCAGATGAGCGTCAGTATTCCTGCTTTTCAAGTTCATACTCCACATTATCGAGAATATATATGGCCCTGGGAAACTATGCAAGTTTACAGGCAATTAGTAAAATATCTTATTACCCAAGAGGGGTCTCCGATCACTCTCCTCTGGTGCTGTCGCTTAGAACAGGGAAAAGATGTCCCTTAAGTAATTGGAAAATAAGTCCCTTTTGGCTAGAATTTATGGGGAAGCCGGAGGAGATAGGTACAAAACTAAGAGAATTTTTGGACTTTAATTCAGGGACGGCACCAGAGGGAGTGGTGTGGGATGCCTTGAAGGCGTTTCTAAGAGGCCTGTTGATCCAGCAGGTGGCTAAAATCAAGAGGAACTCTAGGGAATGGGAAGAGAAAATCAGGGAAGAGGTTCTGGAGGCAGAAAAGCAATATGTGGAAGATCCAACATTGACCAAACAGGGAAGGGAATGGCTGGAGAAGCAGCAGGAGTATAAGCTAGTGGTAAACAGTAAAGTTGAAAATAAGCGCCTATTTCAAGAGCAGAGTGCTTTTGCAGAAGGGGAAAGTGTGGGTCGCACATTGGCCCTTTTAGCGAAAACAAATGCAGCACCTTTCAATATCCCAGCAGTCAGGATGTCAGGAGGTGGGATATCATCTGAAACATCTATAATAGTGGATACATTTGCATCATATTATAAAGACTTGTATAAATCAAAAGGGGGGATGTAAAGATGCAAATGGAGGAGTTTCTTAGAGAAACAGGAATACCAGTTTTATCGGAGGAAGATAGAAATGCTATAGAAGCCCCAATTACACTGTTGGAATTACAACAGGCAGTCAAAGGACTCTCCAATCAGAAGTCCCCAGGGCCAGACGGCCTACCAGCGGAGATTTATAAGCAATATGGTGAGGTGCTGCTTCCGGAATTATTAAAAGTGCTGAACTGGGCGGTAGAGGGAGGAAGGTTACCTCCCTCAGTGTTAGAAGCAACTATTATAGTGATCCAGAAAGAAGGTAAGGACCAGCTAGATACATCATCTTATAGACCGATATCACTGCTATGTTCAGATGTCAAAATTATGGCCAAGGTGCTGGCAACGAGAATAAATAAATATATTCAGAAACCTATACACCCAGACCAATTCGGATTTATTCCAAATAGGTCCACGAGTATTAATATTAGAAGGTTGTATTTAAATTTACAGACACCAACAGAGAATACAGGAGATAGATCTTTCCTATCATTGGATGCCACCAAAGCCTTTGATAGCTTAGAGTGGGACTATCTCTGGTATGCTTTGGAGAAATTCGGGTTTGGCCCATCCTTTATTAAATGGATAAAGTTACTGTACAACTCCCCAAGTGCAAAAATAAAAATTAATAATGAATACTCACAGTCGTTTGGACTGGAAAGGGGGACTAGACAGGGATGTCCCCTGTCTCCCCTTCTATTTGCCCTGGCAATTGAGCCATTGGCAATTGTAATCAGATCCAGACAGGACATACAGGGGTTTCAGAGAGGGGTAGAGGAGGAAAAAGTCACGCTTTATGCGGATGACATCCTCCTTTTTTTGGGAGATTTTACAACCTCCCTCAAAACTGCAGTGCAAACAGTAGAAGCATTTGGACGATTCTCGGGCCTGGTAATAAACTGGGGAAAATCTACACTTTTGACAGTGGACCCAGCGAGTAGTATGGATGGAGCAGGAATTCCTCAGTTAAAATTAGGGGAGAAGATGGAGTATTTGGGAATCGTGGTAACACGAAACCCAGAACAATTCATAAATAATAATTTAGAGCCACTTTTGGGTAAATTTAAAAACAAAGTGGATATCTGGGGACGTCTTCCACTTTCGGTGGCTGGCCGCAGAAATCTTATTAAAATGATCTGGATGCCACAATTGCTCTATGTACTTCATAATTCCCCAGTATGGATTGATAACCTATGGTTTAAAAAGATAAAGACCCTTTTTAGGACTCTAATCTGGAAAAAGGGAAAAGCAAGGATTAGCCTCCAAACGTTGCAGTTACCAACAAACAGAGGAGGGCTGGCGGTCCCACACCCTTACAGTTACTTTTTGGCGGCACAGTTACAGCACTTGGGGGGGTGCAGCATAGAGGGAGGAGGAAGTGCAAGTGCAAAAAATGATGTTAATAGGGTCCCCACATAGATCTGTAATAGAAACCCTAGAGGCCAACTCTTTTTCGGTAAAAAACCCAACTCTAAAGATGATTGTAAGAATATGGCAAGCAGGAAAATTGGCTTTGGGCTATAAAGGACCAACAGAATATTCCCCATTGTGGGAAAATAAGAACTTAAAAGAAATCCTGGCCATGGAGAAATTAAAAGAATGGGATAAACGTGAGATAACCAGACTGGTACAATTATACATAGGATGCACATTAAAATCCTTCTCAGAGCTAGGCAGTGAATATCGTATTCCAAACCTCATGTTTTTTACTATTTGCAGGTTAGACATGCACTACAAGCCCAATTTAAGCTACAGCCGGTAAGGTGGCAAAAGCTCACACATCTCCAAAGATTAATTAGGCCGGGGGTCTTGAAAGGTCTAATTTCAGAACTATATGAACGGATTAGTGATCGGCTTATAGCAAAAGGTAAGTTAAGTAGGAATAAACAGAGATGGGAGGAGGATGTTGGTCTTATAACGGAGGATCAATGGGATAGGATATTGGAACTGGGGACAGTGGTCTCATTAGCTCCATCACAAAGGGTCTCCCATTTATTTTTGATCCACAGGGTTTACTATACCCCCAAGAAATTACATAGTTTTGGAAGGTTATTGGGTTAAGATTTTGGACATTATAAATGCAACCTTTGGGACTACTCTGGAACTCGAGGCCAGGATTTGCCTATTGGGTTGCATCGAGGAGAGTACGGGGCGGAGGGACACATTAGAAGCAGTTATAAGATGCCTGTTTCAGGCGAGGAAATTGATAGCATTACATTGGCATGCACAAAATCCACCCACAGTAACGGAATGGGTTAATGTAATAAATAACACAATAGGGATGGAGAGGGGAACATGAATTAGACGGGGAAACCTTAAAAAATTGAATGCAATATGGGAGCAATGGTTGAGTAAAATAGGCCACTCACTATAATTGTATAGTGTACACTATATAACTGTAAAGGACAAATTAAGAAAGAAATATGGAAAAAAATGAATATGCACTTTAGAAGTAAGAGAGGAGGGACGGGGGGAGGGGAATGGGATTAATGGATATTTTTGGTCTATGTAACTAAATGTTTTGTATGTACACGAAATGAATGGATTGTAAAATATGGATATGCAACCTTTTGTATTTGTATGGAAAAAATAAAAAAAAGTATTGAATTAAAAAACATATATATATTACCCGCTCACTGATTGGTTGCTAGAGGTTACTGTGCAATATTACCATTCAATGATTGGTTGATAGAGGTTACTGCACATTTTTACCGCTCATTGATTGGTTGCTAGAGGTTGCTGCACATTATTACCACTCATTGATTGGTTGCTAGAGGTTACTGCACATCATTACTGCTCACTCAGTGATTGCTAGAGGTTAAACATGAGAAACATATATATATTACCCGCTCACTGATTGGTTGCTAGAGGTTACTGTGCAATATTACCATTTAATGATTGGTTGATAGAGGTTACTGCACATTTTTACTGCTCATTGATTGGTTGCTAGAGGTTGCTGCACATTATTACCACTCATTGATTGGTTGCTAGAGGTTACTGCACATCATTACTGCCCGATCAGTGATTGCTAGAGGTTAAACATGAGAAAGATGTGCTACTTTTTAACTTCAGTCCAGTTTTTTTTAAATCCAGTCCGGGTTTTTTTTCCAACTCCTGTCCAGTTTTTTTTTAAATCCAGTCCGGGTTTTTCTTTAAATCCAGTCCGGGTTTTTCTTTCAACTCCAGTCCAGTTTTTTTTTAAATCCAGTCCTTTTTTTTTTTTTTGACAAAGAAAAACCCGGACTGGATTTTAAAAAAAACTGGACTGGAGTTGAAAAAGAAAAACCCGGACTGTATTTAAAAAACTGGACCAGAGTTTTAAAAAAAAACCGGACTGGATTTTAAAAAAATCTGGACTGGATTTTAAAAAAATCTGGACTGGAGTTGAAAAAAAACCCGGACTGGATTTAAAAAAAAACTGGACTGGAGTTGAAAAGTAGCACATCTTTCTCATGTTTATAACTCCAGATATTTCTTTTTCAACTCCAGTCCAGTTTTTTTTTTAAATCCAGACCAGGTTTTTTTTTCAACTCCAGTCCAGTTTTTTAAAAAATCCAGACCGGGGTTTTTTTTCAACTCCAATCCATTTTTTTTTTTTAAATCCAGTCCGGGATTTTTTTTTTAACTCCAGTCCAGTTTTTTTTTTAAATCCAGTCCGGGTTTTTCTTTTTAAACTCCAGTCCAGTTTTTTTTAAAAATCTAGTCCGGGGTTTTTTTTTCAACTCCAGTCCAGTTTTTTTTTTAAATCCAGTCCGGGTTTTTCTTTTTCAACTCCAGTCCAGTTTTTTTTTAAATCCAGTCCGGGTTTTTTTTTAACTCCAGTCCAGTTTTTTTAAAAATCCAGTCCGTTTTTTTCTTAAAAAGAAAAACCCGGACTGGATTTTTAAAACAAACTGGACTGGAGTTGAAAAAAAAACCCGGACTGGATTTAAAAAAAAACTGGACTGGAGTTGAAAAAAAAGCCCGGTCTGTATTTTTTAAAAAACTGGACTGGAGTTGAAAAAAACCTGTTCTGGATTTTGTATTTTGATTTGATTTGATTGTATTTGGATTTTGATTTTGTCCGGGACTGGAGTTGAAAAAGAAAAACCCGGACTGTATTTAAAAAAAAACTGGACTGGAGTTGAAAAAGAAAAACCCGGACTGTATTTAAAAAAACTGGACCAGAGTTTTAAAAAAAAACCCGGACTGGATTTAAAAAAAATCTGGACTGGAGTTGAAAAAAAACCCGGACTGGATTTAAAAAAAAAACTGGACTGGAGTTGAAAAGTAGCACATCTTTCTCATGTTTATAACTCCAGTTATTTATTTTTCAACTCCAGTCCAGTTTTTTTTAAATCCAGACCAGGTTTTTTTTTCAACTCTAGTCCAGTTTTTTTTTAAATCCAGTCCGGGTTTTTCTTTTTCAACTCCAGTCCAGTTTTTTTTAAAAATCCAGTCCGGGTTTTTTAACTCCAGTCCAGTTTTTTTAAAAATCCAGTCCGGGTTTTTTTTTAAAAAAGAAAAACCTGGACTGGATTTTTAAAAAAAAAACTGGACTGGAGTTGAAAAAAAAACCCGGACTGGATTAAAAAAAAAACTGGACTGGAGTTGAAAAAAAAACCCGGACTGGATTTTTTTAAAAAAACTGGACTGGAGTTGAAAAAGAAAAACCCGGACTGGATTTAAAAAAAACTGGACTGGAGTTGGAAAAAAAACCCGGACTGGATTTTAAAAAAAACTGGACTGGAGTTGAAAAAAAAACCCGGACTGGATTTTGTAAAAAAAACTGGACTGGAGTTGAAAAAGTAAAACCCGGACTGGATTTTAAAAAAAACTGGACTGGAGTTGAAAAAGAAAAACCCGGACTGGATTTTTAAAAAAACTGGACTGGAGTTAAAAAAGAAAAACCCGGACTGGATTTAAAAAAAACTGGACTGGAGTTGAAAAAGAAAAACCCGGACTGGTTTTAAAAAAAAACTGGACCGGAGTTGAAAAAAAAACCCGGACTGGATTTGAAAAAAAAACTGGACTGGAGTTGAAAAAAAACCCGGACTGGATTTAAAAAAAAAACTGGACTGGAGTTGAAAAGTAGCACATCTTTCTCATGTTTATTACTCCAGTTATTTCTTTTTCAACTCCAGTCCAGTTTTTTTTTTTAAATCCAGACCAGGTTTTTTTTTCAACTCTAGTCCAGTTTTTTTAAAAAATCCAGTCAGGGATTTTTTTTTTAACTCCAGTCCAGTTTTTTTTTAAATCCAGTCCGGGTTTTTCTTTTTCAACTCCAGTCCAGTTTTTTTTTAAATCCAGTCCGGGTTTTTCTTTTTCAACTCCAGTCCAGTTTTTTTAAAAAATCCAGTCCGGGTTTTTTAACTCCAGTCCAGTTTTTTTAAAAATCCAGTCCGGGTTTTTTTTAAAAAAAGAAAAACCCGGACTGGATTTTTAAAAAAAACTGGACTGGAGTTGGAAAAAAAAACCCGGACTGGATTAAAAAAAAAACTGGACTGGAGTTGAAAAAAAAACCCGGACTGGATTTTTAAAAAAAAACTGGACTGGAGTTGAAAAAGAAAAACCCGGACTGGATTTAAAAAAAAACTGGACTGGAGTTGGAAAAAAAACCCGGACTGGATTTTAAAAAAAACTGGACTGGAGTTGAAAAAAAAAACCCGGACTGGATTTTGTAAAAAAAACTGGACTGGAGTTGAAAAAGTAAAACCCGGACTGGATTTTTAAAAAAACTGGACTGGAGTTGAAAAAGAAAAACCCGGACTGGATTTTTAAAAAAACTGGACTGGAGTTAAAAAAGAAAAACCCGGACTGGATTTAAAAAAAACTGGACTGGAGTTGAAAGAGAAAAACCCGGACTGGTTTTAAAAAAAAACTGGACCGGAGTTGAAAAAAAAACCCGGACTGGATTTAAAAAAAAAACTGGACTGGAGTTGAAAAAAAAGCCCGGTCTGGATTTTGTATTTTGATTTGATTTGATTGTATTTGGATTTTGATTTTGTCCGGGACTGGAGTTGAAAAAGAAAAACCCGGACTGGATTTAAAAAAAAACTGGACTGGAGTTGAAAAAAAAACCCGGACTGGATTTTGTAAAAAAAACTGGACTGGAGTTGAAAAAGTAAAACCCGGACTGGATTTTTAAAAAAACTGGACTGGAGTTGAAAAAGAAAAACCCGGACTGGATTTTTAAAAAAACTGGACTGGAGTTAAAAAAGAAAAACCCGGACTGGATTTAAAAAAAACTGGACTGGAGTTGAAAAAGAAAAACCCGGACTGGTTTTAAAAAAAACTGGACCGGAGTTGAAAAAAAAACCCGGACTGGATTTAAAAAAAAAACTGGACTGGAGTTGAAAAAAAAGCCCGGTCTGGATTTTGTATTTTGATTTGATTTACTTGTATTTGGATTTTGATTTTGTCCGGGACTGGAGTTGAAAAAGAAAAACCCGGACTGGATTTAAAAAAAAACTGGACTGGAGTTGAAAAAGAAAAACCCGGACTGGATTTAAAAAAACTGGACCAGAGTTTAAAAAAAAACCCGGACTGGATTTAAAAAAAATGTGGACTGGAGTTGAAAAAAACCCGGACTGAATTTAAAAAAAAACTGGACTGGAGTTGAAAAGTAGCACATCTTTCTCATGTTTATAACTCCAGTTATTTCTTTTTCAACTCCAGTCCAGTTTTTTTTTTAAAATCCAGGCCAGGTTTTTTTTTCAACTCCAGTCCAGTTTTTAAAAAAATCCAGACCGGGGTTTTTTTTCAACTCCAGTCCAGTTTTTTTTTTTTAAATCCAGTCCGGGATTTTTTTTTTAACTCCAGTCCAGTTTTTTTTTAAATCCATTCCGGGTTTTTCTTTTTCTTTTAATCATCCTTTATTTGATTTTAAACAACAAGGAAAACAGAGATTCACAAGTACAATCCAAAGAAAAGAAAAAGGAAAAAGAAACCAAACCCGAGGGGTATTCTTCTAGTTTAACCCCCTTTGATCATATATAACAGGAATATCCATTTAATTACCCATGGAAAGAAAACAAACATTACAAAAAAACATTTCCCCATCTAATTATTCTTCATTTATAACCAGGGGAAGGAAAAACAAATTACATTTTGAATGTTCTGATCCCTGTTTCTTTCCCCTCACTCACTCCTCAAAAGTCGGGGCTCTCACCCTGACAGTACCTTTAATATCCCGTTTCGGTTCTGTCCCCTTCATGCGGGAAACCAAAATCCCGCCATGATTGGGACATTTCCCCTGTATCTCCTTGTTTACTTTACTTGACCCCCCCCGTCCCTAACCCCTCCCCAATACCCATTAAACCCAAAAAGAAAAAAAAAAAAAAAAGCAATGCCCCTGCCTGCCTCCCCCCCCCCCCGGACCCCGCAGCAGTCATCCCACCTTCAGTCTACATCCATCAAGGCTTTCCCCTCCTCCGAATATCTGAATATGTTCCATTCCGCCCACGTTTCCAAGTAGACCCTCCGCTTCTGCCTTGAGGTCCATACTAGGTCCTCCATTCTGTTCAAGTTTTCCACTCTATTAAGCCACATCTTAATAGATGGGGCCCTTGTCTGTTTCCACAGCCCTGGAATACAAGCCCGGGCTGCGTTCAGGAGATGGCACACCACTGTTTTCCTGTAGCGCCTCACTGATATTTCCACATCCTGAAGTATGAAAAAAGACCATTCAGTTGGTAGTTGTTCCTTACAAAATCTTTGTGTAATTTCCCGGACCCTACTCCAGTATCCTAGAATCTTAGGACAAGCCCAAAAAATATGCATAAGGGTTCCTCCTTCCCGCCCACACCTCCAACATCTGTCTGTCATGTCTGGAAAACATTTACTCAAAATTTAGGGGTCCGATACCACTGAGACAAGATTTTATAATTCATCTCTTGTGTCTTTATACACATGGATGTTTCGAAAATATTCCCTATTATCTTAGTTTTTTGATCTTCTGTAAAAGGTCTTCCTAATTCCCGTTCCCACTTATTAAAGAAGGGTAACTGAGAGTCCGCTGATGGAGTATTAAGTAACGCACTAATTCTTGAGAGGGAGTGCCGTAAAGTCCCCTGCCCGCTACAGTACCTCTCGAACATTGTCAGGGTTCGGCAGTACCTAACTGGTGGTTTTAAGGTGTCTAAAAAGTGGTACAATTGTAAGGATCTCCAAAAGTCTAGTTGGTAGGGGGAGTCTTTCCTCTCCATTTCCTGCCTGGGGATCCAAGCGCCCTCCCTCAGGAAATGCGATGCTTGGAACCACCCCTGTTCCATTAGCTTACTAAAGGGGCCATTCAATGACCCTGGTACAAACTGCGGATTTCCCAAAATTGGGAAAAGGGGTGAATCCTCCGTCGATAGTATCCCCCGTACAAATAGCTTGTGTGCCACCCGCAAGGTGGATCCTATCAGCGGATGTCTTTTCATTTCTGTTGGGAGAGCCCGGTAACACCATGCTGCCCGCTGTAGGATACTACCGCATTGGTCCTGCTCTAGCCCCGGCCATAACTTTTCTCCAGTGTGTCGGCTCCAGTCAATAAATCGACCCAGTAATGTTGCTTGGTAATATCTAAAAATATCCGGGGCCGCAATTCCTCCGTCCCGTTTGACCAGTGATATAGTATGAGCCTTAATTCTTGGGCGTTTATTTGCCCAAATAAACTTATTAATAAGAGCCTGTACCTGTCTGAAGAAAGATCTGGGTATTGCTATCGGGAGGGTCTGGAAGAGGTACAGAAATTTGGGTAATATGCTCATTTTAACAATGCTAGATCTCCCCAGCCATGAGTGAAACCCCCTATGCCATCCATCCAGGAGGGCCCGTGTTTTGGACAACAAGGGCAGAAAATTAAGCTTAAAAACTTGTGTTAGGTCCGCCGGTATGAAGGTTCCCAAGTATGTAAGGGCAGTGTCAGACCATTTAAATTTAAATTTTGATTTCAATATCCTTAATTCTCTCCCCGGGATCGCCACTCCCATCGCCTCCGATTTATCATAATTAATCTTGAAATTTGACCATTCACCGTACAGACCTAATTCTTGTTCCAAATTTTTTTTTTAAACTCTGGTCCAGTTTTTTTAAATCCAGTCCGGGTTTTTCTTTTTCAACTCCAGTCCAGTTTTTTTTTTAAATCCAGTCCGGGTTTTTTTTTCAACTCCAGTCCAGTTTTTTTTTTAAATCCAGTCCGGGTTTTTCTTTTTCAACTCCAGTCCAGTTTTTTTAAAAATCTAGTTCGGGTTTTTTTTTTAAAAAGAAAAACCCGGACTGCATTTTTAAAAAAAACTGGACTGGAGTTGAAAAAGAAAAACCTGGACTGGATTTAAAAAAACTGGACCAGAGTTTTAAAAAAAAAAACGGACTGGATTTAAAAAAAATCTGGACTGGAGTTGAAAAAAACCCGGACTGGATTTAAAAAAAAAACTGGACTGGAGTTGAAAAGTAGCACATCTTTCTCATGTTTATAACTCCAGTTATTTCTTTTTCAACTCCAGTCCAGTTTTTTTTTTAAATCCAGACCAGGTTTTTTTTTTAACTCCAGTCCAGTTTTTTAAAAAATCCAGACCGGGGTTTTTTTTTCAACTCCAGTCCAGTTTTTTTTTTAAATCCAGACCAGGTTTTTTTTTTAACTCCAGTCCAGTTTTTTAAAAAATCCAGACCGGGGTTTTTTTTCAACTCCAGTCCAGTTTTTTTTTAAAAATCCAGTCAGGGATTTTTTTTTTAACTCCAGTCCAGTTTTTTTTTTAAATCCAGTCCGGGTTTTTCTTTTTCAACTCCAGTCCAGTTTTTTTTTAAATCCAGTCCGGGTTTTTTTTTTCAACTCCAGTCCAGTTTTTTTTTTAAATCCAGTCCGGGTTTTTCTTTTTCAACTCCAGTCCAGTTTTTTTTAAAAATCCAGTCCGGGTTTTTTTTTAACTCCAGTCCAGTTTTTTTTTAAATCCAGTCTGGGTTTTTTTTTTTAAAAAGAAAAACCCGGACTGGATTTTTTAAAAAAACTGGACTGGAGTTGAAAAAAAACCCGGACTGGATTTAAAAAAAAACTGGACTGGAGTTGAAAAAGAAAAACCTGGACTGGATATAAAAAAAACTGGACTGGAGTTGAAAAAGAAAAACCCGGACTGGTTTTAAAAAAAAACTGGACCGGAGTTTAAAAAAAAACCCGGACTGGATTTAAAAAAAAACTGGACTGGAGTTGAAAAAAAACCGGGACTGGATTTAAAAAAAAATTGGACTGGAGTTGAAAAGTAGCACATCTTTCTCATGTTTATAACAGTGCCACAGCAAAATGACAATTCTAAAGGAAAAAATGTAATTTAAAGCCAGGCTTTGTGAGTCCTTAGGCAAATCTTAGATATCAGGTCCCATTCATGCCCAAAATGCGAAAAAAATTCAAGCAATAGAAATTAATTGTATAAAATACATATATTAAGAATCTTAAATCCTACAAACTTTGAATTTACAGTGTCTAGAATTTTCTCCAACAACAAATTACTCTTTAATCAAATATCATTAAACATATATATATATTAACAGGGGGCGTGACCGGATGGAGTGAGTGAGTGGGTGGCTGCGTGTCTTCTCTCTGTACCGCGTACCATGCTGACTATCGGAACGGCGATCGGGCGTTTGTAACCCCCAGACGGACGTCAGAAATACTCGCCTGTCCCCACAGCGGCTCCCGGCACTACTCCCGACTCTCCTCGTGGCTGACGACCGCCTGCCTGTACTGGGCTGATGCTGTGTGCGATGCGGGCGCCTTGAACCCTGACCCCCGCTCTGCTGTCTTCTGCACCTGCCCATGGAGGACTGTATGGCAGACTGAGGACTTGGTTTGTCGGCACGCTGCTCCGTTCTGTTCTGTATGCTGAGCTTGGAGACACAGGAAGGTGGATGACAGTGTGGTGTGAGGGAGACATGGAGCTGTAAAGCCGGGAAGTGAATGGAGGATTTGGGACTGGAACGTTGACAAAGCATGTGCAGTGACCCGGAGCAGTTCAGTGTATCCCTGTGCCTCTGTGCTCCCCTCCCCCCCTCTCCCTAGATGGGACATGGGACACGTGAGTAATGGTCTGTAACAGACTGCTGTTTGAAATACCATCAGAATGCCATTTGGAATGATGAGCCTTGCACTTTCTTATTTTGCATAAGGAGGAGATCTGGTCAGTAACATCTCAACATATTATTATTTGATCACAGTGTTGCATTGTGGCGGCTCTTCGGGACCTTGGGTCTAGTAACTGAGAAGATCCCTCCTTGATAGGTGCAGTTTGAAATCCTCTACGTTTATTGTGGCTCCTGGAGTGCAGTCAGATGAAAGTTTCATGCATTTTTTAGCCCTTCGTTCTTCGCCTGTCCTTGGTTCTGGAGGTGACGCTTAAGGACTGCCGTAAGAGTTGAAGTAGTAACTGCCTAAAATAAGAGCGACTAATATGTTCTGCTGGGATTTATATTGAAAACTGACTGAAACAGTGATTGTTGGAAATTATCTCTGAGCAGATTGGTAAACCAGACACCCTGCTAAAGTGCCCTCTTTAGTTGCACCTCTTTTTTAGGATGGCAGCAGTTATAAAAAAGGGGAAGCCTAATCAGGAGAGTGGGGGCCCTCAAATAACGCGAGCAGTGAAAGATAAGGAGAAGGCAGCACAGGCTGCAGCAGTGGCAGCAGCTAAACTGGAACAGTTTTCACACACCCTAGCAAAGTCGCCTGAAAAAGGAGTTCAGCTCCCACAACCTCAGGTTAAAACAGGGGCAGTAACGGACAGGAAAAGCTGTGGACAAGGTCCATCAGTTCCCAAAACAAAAAAAAAACCCTGTGGTAGAGCCCCAAGGGGGGGGGGTGCAATGGCATCAGCAAAAACTCCTATAGAAGAAGTCCTCTCGGCGGGTACAGCAGATGACCCCGGGCGGGAGGAAGAGCCAACATTGAAAGAGATATTAAGTGCTATAAATGCATGTAGGGGGTCACTGAATAATTTAACTGACCAGATAAAAGAAATCAAGGAAGAACTAGTGACAATGGGCCAGGAACTGCAAAAGACTGTGCAAAGGATAACTTCAGTAGAAGAAAGAGTGAGCCAAGTAGAGGATGAGGTGTTCTCACTAAAACAACAGATGCAAGTATTAAAGGAACAAAATGGGTGGCAGGCATCTAAACTTGACGAAATTGAAAATAGGTTATGCAGAAATAACATCCGGGTGGTGGGTCTCCCGGAACGCAGTGAGGGTACCGACCCCATAAAGTTCTTTGAGAAATGGTTCAGAGACATTTTTTGGGAAAATGACTTCTCATCGCTTTTTGGGATAGAAAGGGCCCATAGAGTCCCGTTTAGAGGACATCTGAAGGATGGACACCCTCGGCCCCTACTCCTGAAGTTCCTTAATTTTACCGATAAGGCAATCGCATTGCAAAAGGCAAGAGAGAAGGGGGACATCTTTTATAACGGATCAAGAATTTCGCTATTCCCAGATTTCTCTCCAGAACTAAGTAAACGCAGGTGTGAGTTTACATCAATTAAACGTAACCTTTTAAAGAATAAAATCACATACGCATTATTGTATCCAGCACGCCTAAGAGTAATGACAGCAGAAGGACCTCAATTCTTTGACACGCCAGGAAAAGCAGCACAGTGGCTGAAAGAGAATAAAGCACAAGAGTAGACTAGGGTTTAACAGACTGGATAACATGGAGAAGATTGGACAAGGGTTACATTGTGGGAAGGCATTGAGGGGGAGTGTTTTTTTTTTTTGGGGGGGGTAGAAATCAGGAGTTATTTTTTGAAGTATTAAGGGAGAGAGGGATAGAAGAGAAAAGAAGAGAAAAGAAGATACACATTAAGACACAACACTAAAAGTATAAATGGAGACATGGATAGATATAAAAAGGGGAATAGGGGTTATAAAAGGGGGGGGAAGGAAAAAAGAGAACATATACACAGTAATATGAACATGCACATGCACTAAATAAGAAACTCACCACTCCCTTATTGGGGGGTTCTCCCCTTTTTTTATTTTTTTTGGGTTGTTGTGTTTGTTTTTGTGTTTGTCTGTTTGTGTATGTGTTGGTCTGTGGGTCGGGGAGGGGTGAGTATTGGGTAGGAGAACACATGGGATCACAAGAGATATGGATGGAAAGGGTAATGTAAGGGAAGGATGGAAGGTAGTGGTCACAGATATAGCCCCTAGGGTAGGCCTAGATAGGCAAGGGGGGAGGGGAGGATAGGGAGGATGGGGGAGGAGGGTTGGAGTGGGGGCGGTGGGGTAAAGTTGTATCAGAATATGAATATCACTAATCAAGCACAAGAGAATGGAATGTATTTGAATGCACATTTAGATGTTTTTTTCTCCTTGAAAGGTACACTCAAAAATTGTATATGTTTTTTTTTCTCTCCTTTGTTTTTGTTTTTTTCTTCTCTATGATGTCATGGGCTTTCCATTTGTTTGCTCGATATGCTTCCTTTATTGTTATAATGGTAAATTGCATTCTCGATTATTCGATTTGATAGTTTGGGAAATCCAAGTTCTATTGGAAATCTTTCCTTCTTTTTTGAGACTTGTCTATGACACTGGGTACGAGACCTAAAATGATAAATATAGGCTCTTGGAATGTCCGGGGGATGGGGGATCCAGTCAAGAAAGCTGTAATCTTCTCTACGCTGGAGTGGTACGGGGTAGAGGTGTTATGTATCCAAGGGACCCATTTGACTAAAGAAACAAAATTAAAATTGGAAAATAAAAAATATCAAAGTCAATACCATTCTGTCCACTCATCTTATTCCAGAGGAGTGAGCATAATGGTAAAAAGGGATGTGTCGTTTGTATGCAAAGAGTCAAGAATAGATGAATTAGGCCATTATATTTTTCTGTACTGTTTAATAGAAAATGAACCATATGTACTGGCCAATATCTATATACCACCACCCTTTAAAATGGAGATTCTGTATAATTTAATGGAATTTGTGGTAAACAAGGAAAATATTCCAGTACTAGTGGTTGGAGATTTAAACATGGTATTAAATAGAACAATGGATAGATTTCCACCAGGGACACAAAGTCCAGGGGAAGGGGAAGGGCATCTAAATCAATTCTTGGAAGAGGTTGGGTGGTGTGATATTTGGAGGATGAAACATCCAGATGAGCGTCAGTATTCCTGCATTTCAAGTTCATACTCTACATTATCGAGAATAGATATGGCCCTGGGAAACTAGGCAAGTTTACAGGCAATTAGTAAAATATCTTATTACCCAAGAGGGGTCTCCGATCACTCTCCTCTGGTGCTGTCGCTTAGAACAGGGAAAAGATGTCCCTTAAGTAATTGGAAAATAAGTCCCTTTTGGCTAGAATTGATGGGGAAGCCGGAGGAGATAGGTACAAAACTAAGAGAATTTTTGGACTTTAATTCAGGGACGGCACCAGAGGGAGTGGTGTGGGATGCCTTGAAGGCGTTTCTAAGAGGCCTGTTGATCCAGCAGGTGGCTAAAATCAAGAGGAACTCTAGGGAATGGGAAGAGAAAATCAGGGAAGAGGTTCTGGAGGCAGAAAAGCAATATGTGGAAGATCCAACATTGACCAAACAAAGGGAATGGCTGGAGAAGCAGCAGGAGTATAAGCTAGTGGTAAACAGTAAAGTTGAAAATAAGCGCCTATTTCAAGAGCAGAGTGCTTTTGCAGAAGGGGAAAGTGTGGGTCGCACATTGGCCCTTTTAGCGAAAACAAATGCAGCACATTTCAATATCCCAGCAGTCAGGATGTCAGGAGGTGGGATATCATCTGAAACATCTATAATAGTGGATACATTTGCATCATATTATAAAGACTTGTATAAATCAAAAGGGGGATGTAAAGATGCAAATGGAGGAGTTTCTTAGAGAAACAGGAATACCAGTTTTATCGGAGGAAGATAGAAATGCTATAGAAGCCCCAATTACACTGTTGGAATTACAACAGGCAGTCAAAGGACTCTCCAATCAGAAGTCCCCAGGGCCAGACGGCCTACCAGCGGAGATTTATAAGCAATATGGTGAGGTGCTGCTTCCGGAATTATTAAAAGTGCTGAACTGGGCGGTAGAGGGAGGAAGGTTACCTCCCTCAATGTTAGAAGCAACTATTATAGTGATCCAGAAAGAAGGTAAGGACCAGCTAGATACATCATCTTATAGACCGATATCACTGCTATGTTCAGATGTCAAAATTATGGCCAAGGTGCTGGCAACGAGAATAAATAAATATATTCAGAAACCTATACACCCAGACCAATCCGGATTTATTCCAAATAGGTCCACGAGTATTAATATTAGAAGGTTGTATTTACATTTACAGACACCAACAGAGAATACAGGAGATAGATCTATCCTATCATTGGATGCCACCAAAGCCTTTGATAGCTTAGAGTGGGACTATCTCTGGTATGCTTTGGAGAAATTCGGGTTTGGCCCATCCTTTATTAAATGGATAAAGTTACTGTACAACTCCCCAAGTGCAAAAATAAAAATTAATAATGAATACTCACAGTCGTTTGGACTGGAAAGGGGGACTAGACAGGGATGTCCCCTGTCTCCCCTTCTATTTGCCCTGGCAATTGAGCCATTGGCAATTGTAATCAGATCCAGACAGGACATACAGGGGTTTCAGAGAGGGGTAGAGGAGGAAAAAGTTGCGCTTTATGCGGACGACATCCTCCTTTTTTTGGGAGATTCTACAACCTCCCTCAAAACTGCAGTGCAAACAGTAGAAGCATTTACATAGTTACATAGTTACATAGTTACATAGTAAGTCAGGTTGAAAAAAGACACAAGTCCATCCAGTTCAACCACAAAAAATAAAAAAACACAGTAAAATCCTGTACACCCAACTCCATACCCACAGTTGATCCAGAGGAAGGCAAAAAATCCCAGCAGAGCATGATCCAATTTGCTACAGCAGGGGAAAAAATTCCTTCCTGATCCCCCGAGAGGCAATCGGATTTACCCTGGATCAACTTTACCTACAAATCTCAGTTATATTCTGTACATTTAGGAAAGAATCCAGGCCTTTCTTAAAGCAATCTACTGAGCTGGCCAGAACCACCTCTGGAGGAAGTCTGTTCCACATTTTCACAGCTCTTACTTTGAAAAAACCTTTCCGTATTTGGAGGTGAAATCTCTTTTCCTCTAGACGTAAAGAGTGCCCCTTTGTCCTCAGTGTTGACCGTAAAGTGAATAACTCAACACCAAGTTCACTGTATGGACCTATTATATATTTGTACATGTTGATCATATCCCCCCTTATTCTCCTCTTCTCAAGAGTGAATAAATTCAGTTCCTCTAATCTTTCCTCATAGCTGAGCTCCTCCATGCCTCTTATCAGTTTGGTTGCCCTTCTCTGCACTTTCTCCTGTTCTCCGATGTCCTTTTTGGGAACTGGTGCCCAAAACTGAACTGCATATTCCAGATGAGGTCTTACTAATGATTTGTACAGGAGCAAAATTATATCTCTGTCTCTGGAGTCCATACCTCTCTTAATACAAGAAAGGACTTTGCTCGCTTTGGAAACCGCAGCTTGGCATTGCATGCCATTATTGAGCTTATGATCTACCAAGACCCCCAGATCCTTCTCCACTACAGATCCACCCAGTTGTACTCCCCCTAGTATGTATGATGCATGCATATTCTTAGCCCCCAAGTGCATAACTTTACATTTATCTACATTAAACCTCATCTGCCACTTAGTCGCCCAATTAGACAGAGCATTGAGGTCGGCTTGTAAATTGGAGACATCCTGCAAGGACGTTATTCCACTGCATAGCTTGGTGTCATCTGCAAAGACAGAAATGTTACTTTTGATCTCAGACCCAATATCATTTATAAATATATTGAAAAGTAAGGGTCCCAGCACTGAACCTTGGGGTACACCACTGATAACCTTGGACCATTCAGAGTAAGAATCATTAACCACGACTCTCTGAATTCTGTCTTTCAGCCAGTTTTCTATCCATTTACAAACTGATATATCCAATCCTGTAGACCTTACCTTACACATGAGCCGTGTGTGCGGAACTGTATCGAACGCTTTTGCAAAATCCAAATATATCACGTCCACAGCCACGCCTCTGTCCAGGGTTTTACTTACCTCTTCATAAAAGGAAATCAGGTTTGTCTGACAACTTCTGTCTTTCATGAATCCATGTTGTCTGCTGCTTAAATAGTTTTTTTCCTGCAAGAACTCATCCATGTGGTCTTTTATTAAACGTTCCAGTATCTTCCCAACTATAGAAGTTAAACTAACAGGTCTATAGTTACTTGGTAAAGACTTTGTTCGCTTTTAAAAAATGGGCACCACATTGGCCCTGCGCCAATCCAGTGGTACTATTCCTGTCATTAATGAGTCCCTAAATATTAGATACAGTGGCTTTGGACGATTCTTGGGCCTGGTAATAAACTGGGGAAAATCTACACTTTTGCCAGTGGACCCAGCGAGTAGTATGGATGGAGCAGGAATTGCTCAGTTAAAAATAGGGGAGAAGATGGAGTATTTGGGAATCGTGGTAACACGAAACCCAGAACAATTCATAAATAATAATTTAGAGCCACTTTTGGGTAAATTTAAACGCAAAGTGGATTTCTGGGGACGTCTTCCACTTTCGGTGACTGGCCGCAGAAATCTTATTAAAATGATCTGGATGCCACAATTGCTCTATGTACTTCATAATTCCCCAGTATGGATTGATAACCTATGGTTTAAAAAGATAAAGACCCTTTTTAGGACTCTAATCTGGAAAAAGGGAAAAGCAAGGATTAGCCTCCAAACGTTGCAGTTACCAACAAACAGAGGAGGGCTGGCGGTCCCACACCCTTACAGTTACTTTTTGGCAGCACAGTTACAGCACTTGGGGGGGTGCAGCATAGAGGGAGGAGGAAGTGCAAGTGCAAAAATGATGTTAATAGGGTCCCCACATAGATCTGTAATAGAAACCCTAGAGGCCAACTCTTTTTCGGTAAAAAACCCAACTCTAAAGACGATTGTAAGAATATGGCAAGCAGGAAAATTGGCTTTGGGCTATAAAGGACCAACAGAATATTCCCCATTGTGGGAAAATAAGAACTTAAAAGAAATCCTGGCCATGGAGAAATTAAAAGAATGGGATAAACGTGGGATAACCAGACTGGTACAATTATACATAGGATGCACATTAAAATCCTTCTCAGAGCTAGGCAGTGAATATCGTATTCCAAACCTCATGTTTTTTACTATTTGCAGGTTAGACATGCACTACAAGCCCAATTTAAGCTACAGCCGGTAAGGTGGCAAAAGCTCACACATCTCCAAAGATTAATTAGGCCGGGGGTCTTGAAAGGTCTCATTTCAGAACTATATGAACGGATTAGTGATCGGCTTATAGGAAAAGGGAAGTTAAGTAGGAATAAACAGAGATGGGAGGAGGATGTTGGTCTTATAACGGAGGATCAATGGGATAGGATATTGGAACTGGGGACAGTGGTCTCATTAGCTCCATCACAAAGGGTCTCCCATTTATTTTTGATCCACAGGGTTTACTATACCCCCAAGAAATTACATAGTTTTGGAAGGTTATTGGGTTAAGATTTTGGACATTATAAATGCAACCTTTGGGACTACTCTGGAACTCGAGGCCAGGGTTTGCCTATTGGGTTGCATCGAGGAGAGTACGGGGCGGAGGGACACATTAGAAGCAGTTATAAGATGCCTGTTTCAGGCGAGGAAATTGATAGCATTACATTGGCATGCACAAAATCCACCCACAGTAACGGAATGGGTTAATGTAATAAATAACACAATAGGGAAGGAGAGGGGAACATGAATTAGACGGGGAAACCTTAAAAAATTGAATGCAATATGGGAGCACTGGTTGAGTAAAATAGGCCACTCACTATAATTTAAGAAAAAGGAAAATAAACCTGTAAAGGACAAATTAAGAAAGAAATATGGAAAAAATGAATATGCACTTTAGAAGTAAGAGAGGAGGGACGGGGGGAGGGGAATGGGATTAATGGATATTTTTGGTCTATGTAACTAAATGTTTTGTATGTACACAAAATGAATGGATTGTAAAATATGGATATGCAACCTTTTGTATTTTTTTTTATTTTTTCCATACAAAGTATTGAATTAAAAAAACATATATATATTACCCTCTCACTGATTGGTTGCTAGAGGTTACTGTGCAATATTACCATTCAATGATTGGTTGATAGAGGTTACTGCACATTTTTACCGCTCATTGATTGGTTGCTAGAGGTTGCTGCACATTATTACCACTCATTGATTGGTTGCTAGAGGTTACTGCACATCATTACTGCTCACTCAGTGATTGCTAGAGGTTACTGTGCAATATTACCATTCAATGATTGGTTGATAGAGGTTACTGCACATTTGTACTGCTCATTGATTGGTTGCTAGAGGTTGCTGCACATTATTACCACTCATTGATTGGTTGCTAGAGGTTACTGCACATCATTACTGCCCGATCAGTGATTGCTAGAGGTTAAACATGAGAAAGATGTGCTACTTTTCAACTTCAGTCCAGTTTTTTTTAAATCCAGTCCGGGTTTTTTTTCCAACTCCTGTCCAGTTTTTTTTTAAATCCAGTCCGGGTTTTTCTTTCAACTCCAGTCCAGTTTTTTTTTAAATCCAGTCCTTGTTTTTTTTTTGACAAAGAAAAACCCGGACTGGATTTAAAAAAAAAACAGACTGGATTTTTTACAAAAAACTGGACTGGAGTTGAAAAAAAAAAACCTGGACTGGATTTAAAAAAAAACTGGACTGGAGTTGAAAAAGAAAAACCCGGACTGGTTTTTTAAAAAAAACTGGACTGGAGTTGAAAAAGAAAAACCCGGACTGGATTTAAAAAAAAACTGGACTGGAGTTAAAAAAAAAATCCCGGACTGGATTTAAAAAAAAAAACTGGACTGGAGTTGAAAAAAAAGCCTGGTCTGGATTTTGTAATTTGATTTGATTGTATTTGGATTTTGTTTTTTTCCGGGACTGGAGTTGAAAAAGAAAAACCCGGACTGGATTTAAAAAAAAACTGGACTGGAGTTGAAAAGTAGCACATCTTTTTCATGTTTATAACTCCAGTTATTTCTTTTTCAACTCCAGTCCAGTTTTTTTTTTTAAATCCAGACCAGGTTTTTTTTCACCTCCAGTCCAGTTTTTTAAAAAATCCAGACCGGGGTTTTTTTTCAACTCCAGTCCAGTTTTTTTTTAAAAATCCAGTCAGGGATTTTTTTTTAACTCCAGTCCAGTTTTTTTTAAATCCAGTCCGGGTTTTTCTTTTTCAACTCCAGTCCAGTTTTTTTTTAAAATCCAGTCCGGGTTTTTTTTTTCAACTCCAGTCCAGTTTTTTTTTTTAAATCCAGTCCGGGTTTTTCTTTTTCAACTCCAGTCCAGTTTTTTTTAAAAAATCCAGTCCGGGTTTTTTTTTAACTCCAGTCCAGTTTTTTTTTAAATCCAGTCCGGGTTTTTTTTTTTAAAGAAAAACCCGGACTGGATTTTTTAAAAAAACTGGACTGGAGTTGAAAAAAAAACCCGGACTGGATTTAAAAAAAAACTGGCCTGGAGTTGAAAAAAAAAACCCGGACTGGATTTTTAAAAAAAAACTGGACTGGAGTTGGAAAAAAAACCCGGACTGGATTTAAAAAAACTGGACTGGAGTTGAAAAAGAAAAACCCGGACTGGTTTTAAAAAAAACCCGGACCGGAGTTTAAAAAAAACCCGGACTGGATTTAAAAAAAAACTGGACTGGAGTTGAAAAAAAACCCGGACTGGATTTAAAAAAAAAATTGGACTGGAGTTGAAAAGTAGCACATCTTTCTCATGTTTATAACAGTGCCACAGCAAAATGACAATTCTAAAGGAAAAAATGTAATTTAAAGCCAGGCTTTGTGAGTCCTTAGGCAAATCTTAGATATGAGGTCCCATTCATGCCCAAAATGCGAAAAAAATTCAAGCAATAGAAATTAATTGTATAAAATACATATATTAAGAATCTTAAATCCTACAAACTTTGAATTTACAGTGTCTAGAATTTTCTCTAACAACAAATTACTCTTTAATCAAATATCATTAAACATATATATATATTAACAGGGGGCGTGACCGGATGGAGTGAGTGAGTGGGTGGCTGCGTGTCTTCTCTCCGTACCGCGTACCATGCCGATCGGGCATTTGTAACCCCCAGACGGACATCAGAAATACTCGCCTGTCCCAGCAGCGGCTCCCGGCACTACTCCCGACTCTCCTCGTGTCTGACGACCGCCCGCCTGAACTGGGCTGATGCTGTGTGCGGTGCGGGCGCCTTGAACCCTGACCCCCGCTCTGCTCTGCTCCTGTCTGTCTTCCACACCTGCCCATGGAGGACTGTATGGCAGACTGAGGACTTGGTTTGTCGGCACGCTGCTCCGTTCTGTTCTGTATGCTGAGCTTGGAGACACAGGAAGGTGGATGACAGTGTGGTGTGAGGGAGACATGGAGCTGTAAAGCCGGGAAGTGAATGGAGGATTTGGGACTGGAACATTGACAAAGCGTGTGCAGTGACCTGGAGCAGTTCAGTGTATCCCTGTGCCTCTGTGCTCCCCTCCCCCCCTCTCCCTAGATGGGACATGGGACACGTGAGTAATGGTCTGTAACAGACTGCTGTTTGAAATACCATCAGAATGTCATTTGGAATGATGAGCCTTGCACTTTCTTATTTTGCATAAGGAGGAGATCTGGTCAGTAACATCTCAACATATTATTATTTGATCACAGTGGTGCATTGTGGCGGCTCTGTGGGACTTTGGGTCTAGTAACTGAGAAGATCCCTCCTTGATAGGTGCAGTTTGAAATCCTCTACATTTATTGTGGCTCCTGGAGTGCAGTCAGATGAAAGTTTCATGCATTTTTTAGCCCTTCGTTCTTCGCCTGTCCTTGGTTCTGGAGGTGACGCTTAAGGACTGCCGTAAGAGTTGTAGTAGTAACTGCCTAAAATAAGAGCGACTAATATGTTCTGCTGGGATTTATATTGAAAACTGACTGAAACAGTGATTGTTGGAAATTATCTCTGAGCAGATTGGTAAACCAGATACCCTGCTAAAGTGCCCTCTTTAGTTGCACCTCTTTTTTAGGATGGCAGCAGTTATAAAAAAGGGGCAGCCTAATCAGGAGAGTGGGGGCCCTCAAATAACGCGAGCAGTGAAAGATAAGGAGAAGGCAGCACAGGCTGCAGCAGTGGCAGCAGCTAAACTGGAACAGTTTTCACACACCCTAGCAAAGTCGCCTGGAAAAGGAGTTCAGCTCCCACAACCTCAGGTTAAAACAGGGGCAGTAACGGACAGGAAAAGCTGAGGACAAGGTCCATCAGTTCCCAAAACAAAAAAAAACCCAGTGGTAGAGCCCCAGGGGGGGGGTTGGTGCAATGGCATCAGCAAAAACTCCTATAGAAGAAGTCCTCTCGGCGGGAACAGCAGATGACCCCGGGCGGGAGGAAGAGCCAACATTGAAAGAGATATTAAGTGCTATAAATGCATGTAGGGGGTCACTGAATAATTTAACTGACCAGATAAAAGAAATCAAGGAAGAACTAGTGACAATGGGCCAGGAACTGCAAAAGACTGTGCAAAGGATAACTTCAGTAGAAGAAAGAGTGAGCCAAGTAGAGGATGAGGTGTTCTCACTAAAACAACAGATGCAAGTATTAAAGGAACAAAATGGGTGGCAGGCATCTAAACTTGACGAAATTGAAAATAGGTTATGCAGAAATAACATCCGGGTGGTGGGTCTCCCGGAACGCAGTGAGGGTACCGACCCCATAAAGTTCTTTGAGAAATGGTTCAGAGACATTTTTTGGGAAAATGCCTTCTCATCACTTTTTGGGATAGAAAGGGCCCATAGAGTCCCGTTTAGAGCACATCTGAAGGATGGACACCCTCGGCCCCTACTCCTGAAGTTCCTTAATTTTACTGATAAGGCAATCGCATTGCAAAAGGCAAGAGAGAAGGGGGACATCTTTTATAACGGATCAAGAATTTCGCTATTCCCAGATTTCTCTCCAGAACTAAGTAAACGCAGGTCTGAGTTTACATCAATTAAACGTAACCTTTTAAAGAATAAAATCACATACGCATTATTGTATCCAGCACGCCTAAGAGTAATGACAGCAGAAGGACCTCAATTCTTTGACACGCCAGGAAAAGCAGCACAGTGGCTGGAAGAGAATAAAGCACAACAGTAGACTAGGGTTTAACAGACTGGATAACATGGAGAAGATTGGACAAGGGTTACATCGTGGGAAGGCATTGAGGGGGAGTGGGTTTTTTTTTGGGGGGGTAGAAATCGGGAGTTATTTTTTGAAGTATTAAGGGAGAGAAAAGAAGAGAAAAGAAGATACACATTAAGACACAACACTAAAAGTATAAATGGGGACATGGATAGATATAAAAAGGGGTTATAAAAGGAAAAAAGAGAACATATACACAGTAATATGAACATGCACATGCACTAAATAAGAAACTCACCACTGCCTTATTGGGGGGTTCTCCCCTTTTTTATTTTTTTTGGGTTGTTGTGTTTGTTTTTGTGTTTGTCTGTTTGTGTATGTGTTGGTCTGTGGGTCGGGGAGGGGTGAGTATTGGGTAGGAGATCACAAGAGATATGGATGGAAAGGGTTATGTAAGGGAAGGATGGAAGGTAGTGGTCACAGATATAGCCCCTAGGGTAGGCCTAGATAGGCAAGGGGGGAGGGGAGGATAGGGAGGATGGGGGAGGAGGGTTGGAGTGGGGGGGTGGGGTAAAGTTGTATCAGAATATGAATATCACTAATCAAGCACAAGAGAATGGAATGTATTTGAATGCACACTTAAGTTTTTTTCTCCTTGAAAGGTACACTCAAAAATTGTATATGTTTTTTTTTCTCTCCTTTGTTTTTTTTTTTCTTCTCTATGATGTCATGGGCTTTGCATTTGTTTGCTCGATATGCTCCCTTTATTGTTATAATGGTAAATTGCATTCTCGATTATTCGATTTGATAGTTTGGGAAATCCAAGTTCTATTGGAAATCTTTCCTTCTTTTTTGAGACTTGTCTATGACACTGGGTACGAGACCTAAAATGATAAATATAGGCTCTTGGAATGTCCGGGGGATGGGGGATCCAGTCAAGAAAGCTGCAATCTTCTCTACGCTGGAGTGGTACGGGGTAGAGGTGTTATGTATCCAAGAGACCCATTTGACTAAAGAAACAAAATTAAAATTGGAAAATAAAAAATATCAAAGTCAATACCATTCTGTCCACTCATCTTATTCCAGAGGAGTGAGCATAATGGTAAAAAGGGATGTGTCATTTGTATGCAAAGAGTCAAGAATAGATGAATTAGGCCATTATATTTTTCTGTACTGTTTAATAGAAATATCTATATACCCCCACCCTTTAAAATGGAGATTCTGTATAATTTAATGGAATTTGTGGTAAACAAGGAAAATATTCCAGTACTAGTGGTTGGAGATTTAAACATGGTATTAAATAGAACGATGGATAGATTTCCACCAGGGACACAAAGTCCAGGGGAAGGGGAAGGGCATCTAAATCAATTCTTGGAAGAGGTTGGGTGGTGTGATATTTGGAGGATGAAACATCCAGATGAGCGTCAGTATTCCTGCATTTCAAGTTCATACTCCACATTATCGAGAATAGATATGGCCCTGGCAAACTAGGCAAGTTTACAGGCAATTAGTAAAATATCTTATTACGTAAGAGGGGTCTCCGATCACTCTCCTCTGGTGCTGTCGCTTAGAACAGGGAAAAGATGTCCCTTAAGTAATTGGAAAATAAGTCCCTTTTGGCTAGAATTGATGGGGAAGCCGGAGGAGATAGGTACAAAACTAAGATTATTTTTGGACTTTAATTCAGGGACGGCACCAGAGGGAGTGGTGTGGGATGCCTTGAAGGCGTTTCTAAGAGGCCTGTTGATCCAGCAGGTGGCTAAAATCAAGAGGAACTCTAGGGAATGGGAAGAGAAAATCAGGGAAGAGGTTCTGGAGGCAGAAAAGCAATATGTGGAAGATCCAACATTGACCAAACAAAGGGAATGGCTGGAGAAGCAGCAGGAGTATAAGTTTGTGGTAAACAGTAAAGTTGAAAATAAGCGCCTATTTCAAGAGCAGAGTGCTTTTGCAGAAGGGGAAAGTGTGGGTCGCACATTGGCCCTTTTAGCGAAAACAAATGCAGCACCTTTCAATATCCCAGCAGTCAGGATGTCAGGAGGTGGGATATCATCTGAAACATCTATAATAGTGGATACATTTGCATCATATTATAAAGACTTGTATAAATCAAAAGGGGGGATGTAAAGATGCAAATGGAGGAGTTTCTTAGAGAAACAGGAATACCAGTTTTATCGGAGGAAGATAGAAATGCTATAGAAGCCCCAATTACACTGTTGGAATTACAACAGGCAGTCAAAGGACTCTCCAATCAGAAGTCCCCAGGGCCAGACGGCCTACCAGCGGAGATTTATAAGCAATATGGTGAGGTGCTGCTTCCGGAATTATTAAAAGTGCTGAACTGGGCGGTAGAGGGAGGAAGGTTACCTCCCTCAATGTTAGAAGCAACTATTATCCACTTAAGCCCCGGACCAATATGCAGCCTAAAGACCCAAGGTGTTTTTACAGTTCGGGACTGCGTCGCTTTAACAGACAATTGCGCGGTCGTGCGACGTGGCTCCCAAACAAAATTGGCGTCCTTTTTTCCCCACAAATAGAGCTTTCTTTTGGTGGTATTTGATCACATCTGCGGTTTTTAGTTTTTGCGCTATAAACAAAAATAGAGCGACAATTTTGAAAAAAAAGCAATATTTTTTACTTTTTGCTGTAATAAATATCCCCCAAAAACATATATAAAAACATTTTTTTTCCTCAGTTTAGGCCGATACGTATTCTTCTACCTATTTTTAGTAAAAAAAATCGCAATAAGCCTTTATCGATTGGTTTGCGCAAAATTTATAGTGTTTACAAAATAGGGGATAGTTTTATTGCATTTTTTTTTTTTATTTTTTTTTTACTACTAATGGCGGCGATCAGCAATTTTTTTCGTGACTGCGACATTATGGCGGACACTTCGGACAATTTTGACACATTTTTGGGACCATTGTCATTTTCACAGCAAAAAATGCATTTAAATTGCATTCTTTATTGTGAAAATGACAGTTGCAGTTTGGGAGTTAACCACAGGTGGCGCTGTAGGAGTTAGGGTGCACCTAGTATGTGTTTACAACTGTTTGGGGGTGTGGCTGTAGGAATGACGTCATCGATCGTGTCTTCCCTATAAAGGGAATGACGCGATCGATGCGCCGCCATAGTGAAGGACGGGGAAGCCGTGTTTACACACGGCTCTCCTCGTTCTTCAGCTCCGGGGAGCGATCGCGACGGAGCGGCTATAAACAAATAGCCGCGCCGTGGTCCCGGATCGCTCCCCGAGCGGACCCGACCACCGCATGTAGCGGGGGGGGGTCCCGATCGGACCCCCCACCCGCTAATAGGCGAGGACGTACCTATACGCCCATGTGCCTGTACGTGCCATATTGTGGACGTATATGTACATGCGGTGGTCCTTAAGTGGTTATAGTGATCCAGAAAGAAGGTAAGGACCAGCTAGATACATCATCTTATAGACCGATATCACTGCTATGTTCAGATGTCAAAATTATGGCCAAGGTGCTGGCAACGAGAATAAATAAATATATTCAGAAACCTATACACCCAGACCAATCCGGATTTATTCCAAATAGGTCCACGAGTATTAATATTAGAAGGTTGTATTTAAATTTACAGACACCAACAGAGAATATAGGAGATAGATCTATCCTATCATTGGATGCCACCAAAGCCTTTGATAGCTTAGAGTGGGACTATCTCTGGTATGCTTTGGAGAAATTCGGGTTTGGCCCATCCTTTATTAAATGGATAAAGTTACTGTACAACTCCCCAAGTGCAAAAATAAAAATTAATAATGAATACTCACAGTCGTTTGGACTGGAAAGGGGGACTAGACAGGGATGTCCCCTGTCTCCCCTTCTATTTGCCCTGGCAATTGAGCCATTGGCAATTGTAATCAGATCCAGACAGGACATACAGGGGTTTCAGAGAGGGGTAGAGGAGGAAAAAGTTGCGCTTTATGCGGACGACATCCTCCTTTTTTTGGGAGATTCTACAACCTCCCTCAAAACTCCAGTGCAAACAGTAGAAGCATTTGCACGATTCTCGGGCCTGGTAATAAACTGGGGAAAATCTACACTTTTGCCAGTGGACCCAGCGAGTAGTATGGATGGAGCAGGAATTCCTCAGTTAAAATTAGGGGAGAAGATGGAGTATTTGGGAATCGTGGTAACACGAAACCCAGAACAATTCATAAATAATAATTTAGAGCCACTTTTGGGTAAATTTAAACGCAAAGTGGATTTCTGGGGACGTCTTCCACTTTCGGTGGCTGGCCGCAGAAATCTTATTAAAATGATCTGGATGCCACAATTGCTCTATGTACTTCATAATTCCCCAGTATGGATTGATAACCTATGGTTTAAAAAGATAAAGACCCTTTTTAGGACTCTAATCTGGAAAAAGGGAAAAGCAAGGATTAGCCTCCAAACGTTGCAGTTACCAACAAACAGAGGAGGGCTGGCGGTCCCACACCCTTACAGTTACTTTTTGGCGGCACAGTTACAGCACTTGGGGGGGTGCAGCATAGAGGGAGGAGGAAGTGCAAGTGCAAAAAATGATGTTAATAGGGTCCCCACATAGATCTGTAATAGAAACCCTAGAGGCCAACTCTTTTTCGGTAAAAAACCCAACTCTAAAGATGATTGTAAGAATATGGCAAGCAGGAAAATTGGCTTTGGGCTATAAAGGACCAACAGAATATTCCCCATTGTGGGAAAATAAGAACTTAAAAGAAATCCTGGCCATGGAGAAATTAAAAGAATGGGATAAACGTGAGATAACCAGACTGGTACAATTATACATAGGATGCACATTAAAATCCTTCTCAGAGCTAGGCAGTGAATATCGTATTCCAAACCTCATGTTTTTTACTATTTGCAGGTTAGACATGCACTACAAGCCCAATTTAAGCTACAGCCGGTAAGGTGGCAAAAGCTCACACATCTCCAAAGATTAATTAGGCCGGGGGTCTTGAAAGGTCTCATTTCAGAACTATATGAACGGATTAGTGATCGGCTTATAGGAAAAGGGAAGTTAAGTAGGAATAAACAAAGATGGGAGGAGGATGTTGGTCTTATAACGGAGGATCAATGGGACAGGATATTGGAACTGGGGACAGTGGTCTCATTAGCTCCATCACAAAGGGTCTCCCATTTATTTTTCTACTTCCAATAGATTTTTATTAGTAATTGCATAATACAACCGACCGTACATACATTCAGGAGAAAACAATTCTCATCAATAAACCATAAGTCATAAGTCATACAAGTGCGCAACAAGGTAGAACAATTCTCAGACATATTAATTGCCTTCTTAGGTGCAACTGACTCGTTAACAGTAAGAAGAAGATAAACTCCAAGAATAAATGGTATCTAACATATGGGTCACACATAATCTGTTAACGTGTAGGTGAAACCCACACCATTGGTGTACTTATGAGCCTGGTCCCCACCGAATCGAAACTTGTCGAGACGAGAAGGGTCCAAGCCCAAGTTGGGCCCCTCTCACCGTCAACGCCCCTATCGGGAACCAAACTGCGCCGACAACTGAGGGACACCATCTATCCATTCTTGCCGAGTGGCAGCCAATAGTGTGCCCTAACAATGAGTAGATTTCTATAACTGCGGGATCAGATGTGTATCTAACTGTTGTGTATGCATGTGAAGTATGCGGTAGATGTTATATTAAGTAATATAAGAAGGAAGAAAAGGGATAAGTAGAGGATATGGAGAATAAGGAAGGGAAAATAAGGAAGGGAAAAGAAAAAGGGAAAAGGAAGAAGAACTTAGAAAACTTAGAGAAATTTAGAAAAACTTAGAAAGACTTAGAAAGATTTGCACTGGATGTGTTTCTTAATGTGCATGTTGAGAAATGGTAAGGTGTTAGATAGAAAAGGGAGAAAATTACATTAGGCCTAAAATCTATGTTCGTTGGCATCGTACCAATCAACCCAGGGTTTCCAGATCTGGTCCCCCACCCTAGGACTTCGTTGAGACTTCCCAGATCAGGGATTAACAATTGCAGACCTGTTATAGGGAATGGAATGGTTTGGGGGTTAGGATCGGTCACAGGTTCCCCCATAAATCTCCCCCATGCTTTGAGAGCTGCTTTTATAGTCGGAGAAATGAGTGGGGGAATCCTTGCCATATGTGGGCTGGCTAGTAGTAGATTAGATATGTTAAGGTTTGGGCTCTGTGAGATTTCTAATGGCAGCCACCTCGATCGGCTTCCGCTCCGAAACCAAGATCTCAGTTGCGCTAGGATTGCGGCCCAATAGTAGTCCTTGAGGTGTACGTGTCCCACCCCCCCAGCCGATTTAGCTTTGACCAACTTGTAGAAGGCGCATCTGGCCTTCTTTCCCTGCCAGAGAAATCTATTTACCTGAGATTGAGCAGAAGAGAAAAAACTATCAGGGACTAATATGGGTAGATTTCTAAACAGGTATAGAAATTGTGGCAGGAGTATCATCTTAAATGCTGCTAGGCGCCCTGTCCATGAGGATTCAGTCCAAGAAAGTTCCTTAAGTTTAGAGGGTAAAGAAAGTAAGAAAGAGTGGTAGTTGGCTTCAGCTAAGTGGTCCGTGTCATCTGTCAATGTAATACCTAGGTATTTGATACCCTTAGTGCTCCAAGTATACGGGTATTGTTGCTTAATCCTGGTGGACAAACCCTCACTAAGTCCCAAACCTAAAATATACGATTTGTTTTCATTAACTTTATAGTATGAAACCTTGTTAAAGAGGCCCAGTATGCCTTGCGTTGCTGCTAACGATTTTTCTACATTTGTCATAATCATAATTACATCATCTGCAAAAAGACTGATTGAATGTTGCTCCTTGTTGATTTCAAACCCAGTTATTTCTGGGTGTGATCTCACCGATATGGCCAGTGGTTCCATTAATAAATTAAAAATTAATGGAGACAGGGGGCACCATTGGTTATAATGAATGGAGCTGACAATATACCCGACATATATACCTTAGCCGATGGTTTAGAATATAAGGCCTGGATTGCTGTGAGGATGTTACCACTAAACCCGAACGACTCCAGAGTCCTAGATAGGTACAACCAATGAATCCTATCAAAGGCCTTCTCCACGTCTAAAGACAGGAGCAGAGAAGGCCTCTGCTGCACCTTTGCCAAGTGGATTATATTGACCATCCGTCTCGTGGCATCAGACGTTTGCCTATTTTTTGTGAAGCCCGATTGATCAGGGTGGATCAGCTCGGGCATAATGTCCACTAATCGAGTGGCAATTAGTTTGGCGTATATTTTGAGATCTATATTAAGAAGCGAAATTGGCCTAAAGTTTGCTGGCGAAGTGGGATCCTTGCCTGGTTTTGGTAAGGCTACTATGAGGGCTTCTAACATTTCAGGAGGAAAAGAGGCAGAGGCAGCCGCCGACTGGAACATCTGTACTAAGCATGGTGTCAATAGAGATTTGAATTCTTTGTAGTATTCGCTACTAAAGCCGTCTGGACCAGGTGATTTGTTAATAGGTAGTGAGTCGATAGTTTTAGAAATTTCGCTGTCGTTGAAGGGAAGATTAAGAAAATCAAGCTGGTCTTTTGATAGCTGGGGGATGTCTATATTCCCTAGAAATGTATCTATAATCTCAGGTGTTGGCTGAAAAGTGGACGAGTCATCTTTAAGGTTGTACAGTTTCCCATAATAGCAGCTAAAGGCGTCGGCAATTTTTTGGGGGTGGGTCACCTTTTGATCTGAATCTGGATGAATAATAAATGGGACCTTTGTTTTATACCTGTGTCCCTTAAGGGCCCTAGACAACAGCTTGCCAGCCTTATTACCCGAAGCGTAGTAGGTCATCCTCAAACGTTTGGAGGCTCGTTCAAAATGTTCCAATAGGTGGAGTCTAAGATTATATCTAAGTTTGGTAAGTTGGTCAGATATTATGCTAGTTGGGTTCTGTTTATTCTTGACGTCTAAATCTGAAATTTGATTCATCAGTTCCGTAAAACGTTTCTGCCTCTGTCTCTTATGCCTTGCCCCTATTTGGATGAATATGCCTCTCATGAATGCCTTGTGGGCATTCCAAACTGTGAAAGGGCTTTGCACAGTGCCTAAAGTGGTCTCAAGAAATTCGGTCAAGTGGGTCCGTAGGCGGTCTCTAATCTCCCCGTCTTGCAGCAGGAAGGTATTGAGTCGCCAAACTGGAGCACGGCTACAGGGAGCAGAGTCAGCTAGCGATAGTACTACAGATGCATGATCACTCCAGGATATATCATTAATTTTAACTGACTGAGCCTGAAATAAGACCCTCTGCTCAACTAAAAATAGATCAATTCTCGTATAGACACAATGTGGGGTAGAAAAAAACGTAAAGTCCCTTTCGTTGTCGTGCAGGCAACGCCAAGCGTCGTAGAGGTTGTTTTTGGTGATTGATAGCGATAGTGCTGGAAGGTGGCATGTGGAAGAAGTAGTAGAGTCCATAGTCGGATCGGGAACCATGTTGAAGTCTCCGCATAGGATAAGTAGCCCTCGGTGGACTCTTTGGACTGTCCTCATCAATTTGTTGAAGAAGTACACCTGGCGCTTGTTGGGTGAGTAAACGTTGACTATGGTGTAAGTTGTAGAGTCTATTTCACATATCAAAATCAAAAATCTTCCCATGGGATCTCTGATGGTGTCATGTAGCTTGAAAGCAACAGTATCCCTGATGGCCGTCATTACCCCCTTGGTTTTGGAGTCTGCATTGGCCATAAACACATGTGGGAAGCTCCGGTGGGAGCATTTTGAAGGAGATTTTGCACAGAAGTGCGTTTCCTGGGCGCAAATAATGTCGCAGTGGTGTGTAAGACCTTCTTTCCAAAGGGACTTCCTTTTAACTGGGTGATTAAGCCCTTTAGTGTTCATGTATAGTATATTAAGTGGCATAGCGGTTGAGGGGGGTAGGTGCTACGAGACAGCATAGGGTAGTAGTAATAGGTCCTGTAAAGGTCAGCACTACCACACCTGGGTAGGCGACGTGGTTGTAGATCAATGGATGAAATGGTAAAAAGAGGGTACTCACATGGCCAGGTGCTTGGGGTGGGCCTAGTTGGCAGTAGATCCTGGGAGAACGTTCTGTAGCGACCTTTGGTAAAAGTCCGTGAAGCTCCGTTCGGCATCCAGTGTAGAAGAGAAAAGGAGATCTAGGCAATGATTCAAAAAGTATTGAAAAAAAAGAAAGAAAACAGAAAAAACAAAACTTTGTTAACCATAACATTGCTGCTGCAATCCTGGTAGCAGCCACACAAAAGGATAGTTCCTTTCCGCAGCGGTTTGCTGCAAATTGCAATTCGCAACGGGGGGAAAGTTCAGGACAAACTGAGTCGGTTCCGGGTATAGGGAACCTAGGTGTAGTTAGGGCCCATAGACCACATCAAATGTGCGACTTGGCATTCCTGGCCGTAACCTGCCTCCATTCGGGTTCCACTCGGCGGGGGTTACGGTCTGGGGTAGAGCCTTCAGCAGTGTCAGGTAGAATACCCCAGTCTCTGAGCAGATCAAGGCCTTTTTCTAAGGATGTAATTATAAAGGTGCGATTGTCTTTGGTAACAGAGAGCTTAGTTGGGTATCCCCAGCGGTATATGATCTTATGGTTGCGGAGCACTTTGGTTACTGTATTCAAGTTCCGCCGTTTCATAAGTGTGTATTGAGATAAGTCTGCATAAAACTGTAAATCCTGGTACTGCTGAGGGATAGAATCATGCTGTCTCATCACCTGCATAAGTTGCTCCTTGACATGGAAAAAATGCAGTCTTAGAAGTACATCCCTGGGGACCAGCTCAGGGAGATGGGAAGGTTTGGGCAATCGGTGGATTCTATCGATAGTTACATCCAGATCCACTAGTTCCGTTATAAGAGCCTTAAACATGGTGGAGGTGTATTTACTTAGATCAGTCTGTAACACCGATTCTGGTATACCCCTAATCTTCAGGTTGTTTCTCCTGGATCTGTCCTCTAAATCCGCTAATTTCGCTTTAACCTAGTCAGAGTCTGCATCCTTGCCTTCATTCGCATCCACCAGATCATTTATTGTTGTGGCATACTCCTCCATTTTTGTCTCTATGTGATCCACCCTCCTGCCCATTTCTTGTATATCTTTACCCATGCGGTGCATGCAAGACGCCATATCTGACTGCAAAGTGCTCCTCAGAGATATTAACATGTCCTTCAGGACAGTATCGATGACAGGTTGGTTCTGCGTGGGGAAGGAGACTATAGAATCGGGTAGATCCCTCGTGTCCTCCCCAGAATCTGAGGCCTGGCTCCCATCCAGGCTTGCGGCCTTGCCGTATCCCCCATCATCCAGCCTGGGTTTAGATTTAGCTGGGCTGCGGGTGGTCGGGGTTGAGGGAGTAGATAGTGCTACATCTGGGGATAGCAGGATTTGATTACGAGTACCTGCTTTTGATGTCTTCCTCTGCGAGGATGTATGTGCAGGCGAGCAGGCCCCGGCGCCATCTTGGATTCCGGCTCTTCCGTGCGGAACGAAGAAGTCTGTTAGCCGTTGCGGCCTCCGGACCGTGTGCCGCTTCCCCGTCATGGCTGCTAATCACCCGGGCAGGCTCTCCAGGTAGGTGGGAGAAGAATTGGGGTCTCTCTTGGGCTGCTAGATGTCGCTCAGGGTCCCGATGTTCCGGAGCTCCGGTCTCACGCGTCCATCCGGCTTGCGCGCTAAGCCACGCCCCTCCCATTTATTTTTGATCCACAGGGTTTACTATACCCCCAAGAAATTACATAGTTTTGGAAGGTTATTGGGTTAAGATTTTGGACATTATAAATGCAACCTTTGGGACTACTCTGGAACTCAAGGCCAGGGTTTGCCTATTGGGTTGCATCGAGGAGAGTACGGGGCGGAGGGACACATTAGAAGCAGTTATAAGATGCCTGTTTCAGGCGAGGAAATTGATAGCATTACATTGGCAAGCACAAAATCCACCCACAGTAACGGAATGGGTTAATGTAATAAATAACACAATAGGGAAGGAGAGGGGAACATGAATTAGACTGGGAAACCTTAAAAAAATTGAATGCAATATGGGAGCACTGGTTGAGTAAAATAGGCCACTCACTATAATTGTATAGTGTACACTATATAACTGTAATGCCGCGTACACACCATCACTTTATGTGATGAAAAAAAATGACGTTTTTAAAAACGTCACTTTAATTGACCGTGTGTGGGGGAAAACGTCGTTTTATGTCTTCTAAAAAACGACCAAAACAAATTGAAGCATGCTTCAATTTTATGTGTCGTTTTTCAAAACGTCAACTTTTACTTCACAGAAATTGACCGTGTGTAGCAAAAACATCGTTTAAAACGACGTTTTTTCACCCGCGCATGCCCAGAAGCTACTTATGAAGCAAGCTTCAATGGAAAAACGTGGTGAACGTAACCTCGCTTTGCTAGAACATTGTGAGAAAAACGATGGTGTGTAGGCAACTTCGTCTTTGAAAATTTAAGTTTCAAAAACGTAATTTTTTACTTCACAGAAAATGACGTTTTTTTTCATCACATAAAGTGATGGTGTGTACGGGGCATAAAGGACAAATTAAGAAAGAAATATGGAAAAAATGAATATGCACTTTAGAAGTAAGAGAGGAGGGACGGGGGGAGGGGAATGGGATAAATGGATATTTTTGGTCTATGTAACTAAATGTTTTGTATGTACACGAAATGAATGGATTGTAAAATATGGATATGCAACCTTTTGTATTTGTATGGAAAAAAAAAAAAAAGTATTGAATTAAAAAAACATATATATATTACCCGCTCACTGATTGGTTGCTAGAGGTTACTGTGCAATATTACCATTCAATGATTGGTTGATAGAGGTTACTGCACATTTTTACCGCTCATTGATTGGTTGCTAGAGGTTGCTGCACATTATTACCACTCATTGATTGGTTGCTAGAGGTTACTGCACATCATTACTGCTCACTCAGTGATTGCTAGAGGTTAAACATGAGAAACATATATATATTACCCGCTCACTGATTGGTTGCTAGAAGTTACTGTGCAATATTACCATTCAATGATTGGTTGATAGAGGTTACTGCACATTTTTTACTGCTCATTGATTGGTTGCTAGAGGTTGCTGCACATTATTACCACTCACTGATTGGTTGCTAGAGGTTACTGCACATCATTAGTGCCCGAATCAGTGATTGCTAGTGGTTAAACATGAGAAAGATGTGCTACTTTTCAACTTCAGTCCAGTTTTTTTTAAATCCTGTCCGGGTTTTTTTTTCCAACTCCTGTCCAGTTTTTTTTTAAATCCAGTCCGGGTTTTTCTTTCAACTCCAGTCCAGTTTTTTTTTAAATCCAGTCCTTGTTTTGTTTTTTTTGACAAAGAAAAACCCGGACTGGATTTAAAAAAAAAACGGACTGGATTTTAAAAAAAAACTGGACTGGAGTTGAAAAAGAAAAACCCGGACTGGATTTAAAAAAAAAACTGGACTGGAGTTGAAAAAGAAAAACCCGGACTGGATTTAAAAAAAACTGGACTGGAGTTAAAAAAAAAATCCCGGACTGGATTTAAAAAAAAAAATGGACTGGAGTTGAAAAAAAAACCTGGTCTGGATTTTGTATTTTGATTTGATTTGATTGTATTTGGATTTTGATTTTGTCCGGGACTGGAGTTGAAAAAGAAAAACCCGGACTGGATTTAAAAAAAAACTGGACTGGAGTTGAAAAAGAAAAACCCGGACTGGATTTAAAAAAACTGGACCAGAGTTTAAAAAAAAACTCGGACTGGATTTAAAAAAAATGTGGACTGGAGTTGAAAAAAACCTGGACTGAATTTAAAAAAAAACTGGACTGGAGTTGAAAAGTAGCACATCTTTCTCTTGTTTATAACTCCAGTTATTTCTTTTTCAACTCCAGTCCAGTTTTTTTTTAAAATCCAGGCCAGGTTTTTTTTTCAACTCCAGTCCAGTTTTTAAAAAAATCCAGACCGGGGTTTTTTTCAACTCCAGTCCAGTTTTTTTTTTTTAAATCCAGTCCGGGATTTTTTTTTTAACTCCAGTCCAGTTTTTTTTAAATCCAGTCCGGGTTTTTCTTTTTCAACTCCAGTCCAGTTTTTTTTTTAAATCCAGTCCGGGTTTTTTTTCAACTCCAGTACAGTTTTTTTTTTAAATCCAGTCCGGGTTTTTCTTTTTCAACTCCAGTCCAGTTTTTTTAAAAATCCAGTCCGGGTTTTTTTTTAACTCCAGTCCAGTTTTTTTAAAAATCCAGTCCGGGTTTTTTTTTTAAAAAGAAAAACCCGGACTGGATTTTTAAAAAAAACTGGACTGGAGTTGAAAAAGAAAAACCCGGACTGGATTTAAAAAAAAACTGGACTGGAGTTAAAAAAAAAATCCCGGACTGGATTTAAAAAAAAAACTGGACTGGACTTGAAAAAAAAGCCCGGTCTGGATTTTTTAAAAAACTGGACTGGAGTTGAAAAAAAACCTGGTCTGGATTTTGTATTTTGATTTGATTTGATTGTATTTGGATTTTGATTTTGTCCGGGACTGGAGTTGAAAAAAAAACCCGGACTGGATTTAAAAAAAAAACTGGACTGGAGTTGAAAAAGAAAAACCCGGACTGGATTTAAAAAAACTGGACCAGAGTTTTAAAAAAAAATCCGGACTGGATTTAAAAAAAATCTGGACTGGAGTTGAAAAAAAACCCGGACTGGATTTAAAAAAAAAAACTGGACTGGAGTTGAAAAGTAGCACATCTTTCTCATGTTTATAACTCCAGTTATTTCTTTTTCAACTCCAGTCCAGTTTTTTTTTTAAATCCAGACAAGGTTTTTTTTTCAACTCCAGTCCAGTTTTTTAAAAAATCCAGACCGGGGTTTTTTTTCAACTCCAGTCCAGTTTTTTTTTAAATCCAGTCCGGGTTTTTCTTTTTCAACTCCAGTCCAGTTTTTTTTAAAAATCCAGTCCGGGTTTTTTTTTAACTCCAGTCCAGTTTTTTTTTTAAATCCAGTCCGGGTTTTTTTTTTAAAAAGAAAAACCCGGACTGGATTTTTTAAAAAAACTGGACTGGAGTTGAAAAAAAAACCCGGACTGGATTTTAAAAAAAACTGGACTGGAGTTGAAAAAAAAACCCGGACTGGATTTTTAAAAAAACTGGACTGGAGTTGGAAAAAAAACCCGGACTGGATTTTTAGAAAAACTGGACTGGAGTTAAAAAAGAAAAACCCGGACTGGATTTAAAAAAAACTGGACTGGAGTTGAAAAAGAAAAACCCGGAATGGTTTTAAAAAAAAACTGGTTCGGAGTTTAAAAAAAAACCCGGACTGGATTTAAAAAAAAACTGGACTGGAGTTGAAAAAAAAACCCGGACTGGATTTAAAAAAAAATTGGACTGGAGTTGAAAAGTAGCACATCTTTCTCATGTTTATAACAGTGCCACAGCAAAATGACAAATCTAAAGGAAAAAATGTAATTTAAAGCCAGGCTTTGTGAGTCCTTAGACAAATCTTAGATATCAGGTCCCATTCATGCCCAAAATGCGAAAAAAATTCAAGCAATAGAAATTAATTGTATAAAATACATATATTAAGAATCTTAAATCCTACAAACTTTGAATTTACAGTGTCTAGAATTTTCTCTAACAACAAATTACTCTTTAATCAAATATCATTAAACATATATATATATTAACAGGGGGCGTGACCGGATGGAGTGAGTGAGTGGGTGGCTGCGTGTCTTCTCTCTGTACCGCGTACCATGCTGACTATCGGAACGGCGATCGGGCGTTTGTAACCCCCAGACGGACGTCAGAAATACTCGCCTGTCCCCGCAGCGGCTCCCGGCACTACTCCCGACTCTCCTCGTGGCTGACGACCGCCCGCCTGTACTGGGCTGATGCTGTGTGCGGTGCGGGCGCCTTGAACCCTGACCCCCGCTCTGCTCCGCTCCTGTCTGTCTTCCGCACCTGCCCATGGGGACTGTAAGGCAGACTGAGGACTTGGTTTGTCGGCACGCTGCTCCGTTCTGTTCTGTATGCTGAGCTTGGAGACACAGGAAGGTGGATGACAGTGTGGTGTGAGGGAGATATGGAGCTGTAAAGCCGGGAAGTGAATGGAGGATTTGGGACTGGAACGTTGACAAAGCGTGTGCAGTGACCCGGAGCAGTTCAGTGTATCCCTGTGCCTCTGTGCTCCCCTCCCCCCTCTCCCTAGATGGGACATGGGACACGTGAGTAATGGTCTGTAACAGACTTCTGTTTGAAATACCATCAGAATGTCATTTGGAATGATGAGCCTTGCACTTTCTTATTTTGCATAAGGAGGAGATCTGGTCAGTAACATCTCAACATATTATTATTTGATCACAGTGGTGCATTGTGGCGGCTCTGTGGGACTTTGGGTCTAGTAACTGAGAAGATCCCTCCTTGATAGGTGCAGTTTGAAATCCTCTACGTTTATTGTGGCTCCTGGAGTGCAGTCAGATGAAAGTTTCATGCATTTTTTAGCCCTTCGTTCTTCGCCTGTCCTTGGTTCTGGAGGTGAGGCTTAAGGACTGCCGTAAGAGTTGTAGTAGTAACTGCCTAAAATAAGAGCGACTAATATGTTCTGCTGGGATTTATATTGAAAACTGACTGAAACAGTGATTGTTGGAAATTATCTCGGAGCAGATTGGTAAACCAGATACCCTGCTAAAGTGCCCTCTTTAGTTGCACCTCTTTTTTAGGATGGCAGCAGTTATAAAAAAGGGGCAGCCTAATCAGGAGAGTGGGGGCCCTCAAATAACGCGAGCAGTGAAAGATAAGGAGAAGGCAGCACAGGCTGCAGCAGTGGCAGCAGCTAAACTGGAACAGTTTTCACACACCCTAGCAAAGTCGCCTGGAAAAGGAGTTCAGCTCCCACAACCTCAGGTTAAAACAGGGGCAGTAACGGACAGGAAAAGCTGTGGACAACGTCCATCAGTTCCCAAAACAAAAAAAAAACCTGTGGTAGAGCCCCAAGGGGGGGGGGGTGCAATGGCATCAGCAAAAACTCCTATAGAAGAAGTCCTCTCGGCGGGTACAGCAGATGACCCCGGGCGGGAGGAAGAGCCAACATTGAAAGAGATATTAAGTGCTATAAATGCATGTAGGGGGTCACTGAATAATTTAACTGACCAGATAAAAGAAATCAAGGAAGAACTAGTGACAATGGGCCAGGAACTGCAAAAGACTGTGCAAAGGATAACTTCAGTAGAAGAAAGAGTGAGCCAAGTAGAGGATGAGGTGTTCTCACTAAAACAACAGATGCAAGTATTAAAGGAACAAAATGGGTGGCAGGCATCTAAACTTGACGAAATTGAAAATAGGTTATGAAGAAATAACATCCGGGTGGTGGGTCTCCCGGAACGCAGTGAGGGTACCGACCCCATAAAGTTCTTTGAGAAATAGTTCAGAGAGATTTTTTGGGAAAATGCCTTCTCATCGCTTTTTGGGATAGAAAGGGACCATAGAGTCCCGTTTAGAGCACATCTGAAGGATGGACACCCTCTGCCCCTACTCCTGAAGTTCCTTAATTTTACCGATAAGGCAATCGCATTGCAAAAGGCAAGAGAGAAGGGGGACATATTTTATAACGGATCAAGAATTTCGCTATTCCCAGATTTCTCTCCAGAACTAAGGAAACGCAGGTCTGAGTTTACATCAATTAAACGTAACCTTTTAAAGAATAAAATCACATACGCATTATTGTATCCAGCACGCCTAAGAGTAATGACAGCAGAAGGACCTCAATTCTTTGACACGCCAGGAAAAGCAGCACAGTGGCTGGAAGAGAATAAAGCACAAGAGTAGACTAGGGTTTAACAGACTGGATAACATGGAGAAGATTGGACAAGGGTTACATTGTGGGAAGGCATTGAGGGGGAGTTTTTTTTTTTTTTGGGGGGGGGTAGAAATCGGGAGTTATTTTTTGAAGTATTAAGGGAGAGAGGGATAGAAGAGAAAATAAGAGAAAAGAAGATACACATTAAGACACAACACTAAAAGTATAAATGGAGACATGGATATATATAAAAAGGGGAATAGGGGTTATAAAAGGGGGGGGGGAAGAGAACATATACACAGTAATATGAACATGCACATGCACTAAATAAGAAACTCACCACTGCCTTATTGGGGGGTTTTCCCCCCCTTTTTTTTTGGGGTTGTTGTGTTTGTTTTTGTGTTTGTCTGTTTGTGTATGTGTTGGTCTGTGGGTCGGGGAGGGGTGAGTATTGGGTAGCAGAACACATGGGATCACAAGAGATATGGATGGAAAGGGTAATGTAAGGGAAGGATGGAAGGTAGTGGTCACAGATATAGCCCCTAGGGTGGGCCTAGATAGGCAAGGGGGGAGGGGAGGATAGGGAGGATGGGGGAGGAGGGTTGGAGTGGGGGCGGTGGGGTAAAGTTGTATCAGAATATGAATATCACTAATCAAGCACAAGAGAATGGAATGTATTTGAATGCACACTTAGATGTTTTTTTCTCCTTGAAAGGTACACTCAAAAATTGTATATGTTTTTTTTTCTCTCCTTTGTTTTTTTTTTCTTCTCTATGATGTCATGGGCTTTCCATTTGTTTGCTCGATATGCTTCCTTTATTGTTATAATGGTAAATTGCATTCTCGATTATTCGATTTGATAGTTTGGGAAATCCAAGTTCTATTGGAAATCTTTCCTTCTTTTTTGAGACTTGTCTATGACACTGGGTACGAGACCTAAAATGATAAATATAGGCTCTTGGAATGTCCGGGGGATGGGGGATCCAGTCAAGAAAGCTGCAATCTTCTCTACGCTGGAGTGGTACGGGGTAGAGGTGTTATGTATCCAAGAGACCCATTTGACTAAAGAAACAAAATTAAAATTGGAAAATAAAAAATATCAAAGTCAATACCATTCTGTCCACTCATCTTATTCCAGAGGAGTGAGCATAATGGTAAAAAGGGATGTGTCGTTTGTATGCAAAGAGTCAAGAATAGATGAATTAGGCCATTATATTTTTCTGTACTGTTTAATAGAAAATGAACCATATGTACTGGCCAATATCTATATACCACCACCCTTTAAAATGGAGATTCTGTATAATTTGATGGAATTTGTGGTAAACAAGGAAAATATTCCAGTACTAGTGGTTGGAGATTTAAACATGGTATTAAATAGAACAATGGATAGATTTCCACCAGGGACACAAAGTCCAGGGGAAGGGGAAGGGCATCTAAATCAATTCTTGGAAGAGGTTGGGTGGTGTGATATTTGGAGGATGAAACATCCAGATGAGTGTCAGTATTCCTGCATTTCAAGTTCATACTCTACATTATCGAGAATAGATATGGCCCTGGGAAACTAGGCAAGTTTACAGGCAATTAGTAAAATATCTTATTACCCAAGAGGGGTCTCCGATCACTCTCCTCTGGTGCTGTCGCTTAGAACAGGGAAAAGATGTCCCTTAAGTATTTGGAAAATAAGTCCCTTTTGGCTAGAATTGATGGGGAAGCCGGAGGAGATAGGTACAAAACTAAGAGAATTTTTGGACTTTAATTCAGGGACGGCACCAGAGGGAGTGGTGTGGGATGCCTTGAAGGCGTTTCTAAGAGGCCTGTTGATCCAGCAGGTGGCTAAAATCAAGAGGAACTCTAGGGAATGGGAAGAGAAAATCAGGGAAGAGGTTCTGGAGGCAGAAAAGCAATATGTGGAAGATCCAACATTGACCAAACAAAGGGAATGGCTGGAGAAGCAGCAGGAGTATAAGCTAGTGGTAAACAGTAAAGTTGAAAATAAGCGCCTATTTCAAGAGCAGAGTGCTTTTGCAGAAGGGGAAAGTGTGGGTCGCACATTGGCCCTTTTAGCGAAAACAAATGCAGCACCTTTCAATATCCCAGCAGTCAGGATGTCAGGAGGTGGGATATCATCTGAAACATCTATAATAGTGGATACATTTGCATCATATTATAAAGACTTGTATAAATCAAAAGGGGGATGTAAAGATGCAAATGGAGGAGTTTCTTAGAGAAACAGGAATACCAGTTTTATCGGAGGAAGATAGAAATGCTATAGAAGCCCCAATTACACCATTGGAATTACAACAGGCAGTCAAAGGACTCTCCAATCAGAAGTCCCCAGGGCCAGACGGCCTACCAGCGGAGATTTATAAGCAATATGGTGAGGTGCTGCTTCCGGAATTATTAAAAGTGCTGAACTGGGCGGTAGAGGGAGGAAGGTTACCTCCCTCAATGTTAGAAGCAACAATTATAGTGATCCAGAAAGAAGGTAAGGACCAGCTAGATACATCATCTTATAGACCGATATCACTGCTATGTTCAGATGTCAAAATTATGGCCAAGGTGCTGGCAACGAGAATAAATAAATATATTCAGAAACCTATACACCCAGACCAATCCGGATTTATTCCAAATAGGTCCACGAGTATTAATATTAGAAGGTTGTATTTACATTTACAGACACCAACAGAGAATACAGGAGATAGATCTATCCTATCATTGGATGCCACCAAAGCCTTTGATAGCTTAGAGTGGGACTATCTCTGGTATGCTTTGGAGAAATTCGGGTTTGGCCCATCCTTTATTAAATGGATAAAGTTACTGTACAACTCCCCAAGTGCAAAAATAAAAATTAATAATGAATACTCACAGTCGTTTGGACTGGAAAGGGGGACTAGACAGGGATGTCCCCTGTCTCCCCTTCTATTTGCCCTGGCAATTGAGCCATTGACAATTGTAATCAGATCCAGACAGGACATACAGGGGTTTCAGAGAGGGGTAGAGGAGGAAAAAGTTGCGCTTTATGCGGACGACATCCTCCTTTTTTTGGGAGATTCTACAACCTCCCTCAAAACTGCAGTGCAAACAGTAGAAGCATTTACATAGTTACATAGTTACATAGTAAGTCAGGTTGAAAAAAGACACAAGTCCATCCAGTTCAACCACAAAAAATAAAAAAACACAGTAAAATCCTATACATCCAACTCCATACCCACAGTTGATCCAGAGGAAGGCAAAAAATCCCAGCAGAGCATGATCCAATTTGCTACAGCAGGGGAAAAAATTCCTTCCTGATCCCCCGAGAGGCAATCGGATTTACCCTGGATCAACTTTACCTACAAATCTCAGTTATATTCTGTACATTTAGGAAAGAATCCAGGCCTTTCTTAAAGCAATCTACTGAGCTGGCCAGAACCACCTCTGGAGGAAGTCTGTTCCACATTTTCACAGCTCTTACTTTGAAAAAACCTTTCCGTATTTGGAGGTGAAATCTCTTTTCCTCTAGACGTAAAGAGTGCCCCTTTGTCCTCAGTGTTGACCGTAAAGTGAATAACTCAACACCAAGTTCACTGTATGGACCTATTATATATTTGTACATGTTGATCATTTCCCCCCTTTTTCTCCTCTTCTCAAGAGTGAATACATTCAGTTCCTCTAATCTTTCCTCATAGCTGAGCTCCTCCATGCCTCTTATCAGTTTGGTTGCCCTTCTCTGCACTTTCTCCTGTTCTCCGATGTCCTTTTTGAGAACTGGTGCCCAAAACTGAACTGCACATTCCAGATGAGGTCTTACTAATGATTTGTACAGGAGCAAAATTATATCTCTGTCTCTGGAGTCCATACCTCTCTTAATACAAGAAAGGACTTTGCTCGCTTTGGAAACCGCAGCTTGGCATTGCATGCCATTATTGAGCTTATGATCTACCAAGACCCCCAGATCCTTCTCCACTACAGATCCACCCAGTTGTACTCCCCCTAGTATGTATGATGCATGCATATTCTTAGCCCCCAAGTGCATAACTTTACATTTATCTACATTAAACCTCATCTGCCACTTAGTCGCCCAATTAGACAGAGCATTGAGGTTGGCTTGTAAATTGGAGACATCCTGCAAGGACGTTATTCCACTGCATAGCTTGGTGTCATCTGCAAAGACAGAAATGTTACTTTTGATCTCAGACCCAATATCATTTATAAATATATTGAAAAGTAAGGGTCCCAGCACTAAACCTTGGGGTACACCACTGATAACCTTGGACCATTCAGAGTAAGAATCATTAACCACGACTCTCTGAATTCTGTCTTTCAGCCAGTTTTCTATCCATTTACAAACTGATATATCCAATCCTGTAGACCTTACCTTACACATGAGCCGTGTGTGCGGAACTGTATCGAACGCTTTTGCAAAATCCAAATATATCACGTCCACAGCCACGCCTCTGTCCAGGGTTTTACTTACCTCTTCATAAAAGGAAATCAGGTTTGTCTGACAACTTCTGTCTTTCATGAATCCATGTTGTCTGCTGCTTAAATAGTTTTTTTCCAGCAAGAAATCATCCATGTGGTCTTTTATTAAACGTTCCAGTATCTTCCCAACTATAGAAGTTAAACTAACAGGTCTATAGTTACTTGGTAAAGACTTTGTTTCTTGGGCCTGGTAATAAACTGGGGAAAATCTACACTTTTTCCAGTGGACCCAGCGAGTAGTATGGATGGAGCAGGAATTGCTCAGTTAAAAATAGGGGAGAAGATGGAGTATTTGGGAATCGTGGTAACACGAAACCCAGAACAATTCATAAATAATAATTTAGAGCCACTTTTGGGTAAATTTAAACGCAAAGTGGATATCTGGGGACGTCTTTCACATTCGGTGGCTGGCCGCAGAAATCTTATTAAAATGATCTGGATGCCACAATTGCTCTATGTACTTCATAATTCCCCAGTATGGATTGATAACCTATGGTTTAAAAAGATAATGACCCTTTTTAGGACTCTAATCTGGAAAAAGGGAAAAGCAAGGATTAGCCTCCAAACGTTGCAGTTACCAACAAACAGAGGAGGGCTGGCGGTCCCACACCCTTACAGTTACTTTTTGGCAGCACAGTTACAGCACTTGGGGGGGTGCAGCATAGAGGGAGGAGGAAGTGCAAGTGCAAAAATGATGTTAATAGGGTCCCCACATAGATCTGTAATAGAAACCCTAGAGGCCAACTCTTTTTCGGTAAAAAACCCAACTCTAAAGACGATTGTAAGAATATGGCAAGCAGGAAAATTGGCTTTGGGCTATAAAGGACCAACAGAATATTCCCCATTGTGGGAAAATAAGAACTTAAAAGAAATCCTGGCCATGGAGAAATTAAAAGAATGGGATAAACGTGGGATAACCAGACTGGTACAATTATACATAGGATGCACATTAAAATCCTTCTCAGAGCTAGGCAGTGAATATCGTATTCCAAACCTCATGTTTTTTACTATTTGCAGGTTAGACATGCACTACAAGCCCAATTTAAGCTACAGCCGGTAAGGTGGCAAAAGCTCACACATCTCCAAAGATTAATTAGGCCGGGGGTCTTGAAAGGTCTCATTTCAGAACTATATGAATGGATTAGTGATCGGCTTATAGGAAAAGGGAAGTTAAGTAGGAATAAACAGAGATGGGAGGAGGATGTTGGTCTTATAACGGAGGATCAATGGGATAGGATATTGGAACTGGGGACAGTGGTCTCATTAGCTCCATCACAAAGGGTCTCCCATTTATTTTTGATCCACAGGGTTTACTATACCCCCAAGAAATTACATAGTTTTGGAAGGTTATTGGGTTAAGATTTTGGACATTATAAATGCAACCTTTGGGACTACTCTGGAACTCGAGGCCAGGATTTGCCTATTGGGTTGCATCGAGGAGAGTACGGGGCGGAGGGACACATTAGAAGCAGTTATAAGATGCCTGTTTCAGGCGAGGAAATTGATAGCATTACATTGGCAAGCACAAAATCCACCCACAGTAACGGAATGGGTTAATGTAATAAATAACACAATAGGGAAGGAGAGGGGAACATGAATTAGACGGGGAAACCTTAAAAAATTGAATGCAATATGGGAGCACTGGTTGAGTAAAATAGGCCACTCACTATAATTTAAGAAAAAGGAAAATAAACCTGTAAAGGACAAATTAAGAAAGAAATATGGAAAAAATGAATATGCACTTTAGAAGTAAGAGAGGAGGGACGGGGGGAGGGGAATGGGATTAATGGATACTTTTGGTCTATGTAACTAAATGTTTTGTATGTACACTAAATGAATGGATTGTAAAATATGGATATGCAACCTTTTGTATTTTTTTTTATTTTTTCCATACAAAGTATTGAATTAAAAAAACATATATATATTACCCTCTCACTGATTGGTTGCTAGAGGTTACTGTGCAATATTACCATTCAATGATTGGTTGATAGAGGTTACTGCACATTTTTACCGCTCATTGATTGGTTGCTAGAGGTTGCTGCACATTATTACCACTCATTGATTGGTTGCTAGAGGTTACTGCACATCATTACTGCTCACTCAGTGATTGCTAGAGGTTACTGTGCAATATTACCATTCAATGATTGGTTGATAGAGGTTACTGCACATTTGTACTGCTCATTGATTGGTTGCTAGAGGTTGCTGCACATTATTACCACTCATTGATTGGTTGCTAGAGGTTACTGCACATCATTACTGCCCGATCAGTGATTGCTAGAGGTTAAACATGAGAAAGATGTGCTACTTTTCAACTTCAGTCCAGTTTTTTTTAAATCCAGTCCGGGTTTTTTTTCCAACTCCTGTCCAGTTTTTTTTTAAATCCAGTCCGGGTTTTTCTTTCAACTCCAGTCCAGTTTTTTTTTAAATCCAGTCCTTGTTTTTTTTTGACAAAGAAAAACCCGGACTGGATTTAAAAAAAAACTGGACTGGAGTTGAAAAAGAAAAACCCGGACTGGATTTTTAAAAAAAACTGGACTGGAGTTGAAAAAGAAAAACCTGGACTGGATTTAAAAAAAAACTGGACTGGAGTTAAAAAAAAAATCCCGGACTGGATTTAAAAAAAAAACTGGACTGGAGTTGAAAAAAAAGCCTGGTCTGGATTTTGTAATTTGATTTGATTGTATTTGGATTTTGTTTTTTTCCGGGACTGGAGTTGAAAAAGAAAAACCCGGACTGGATTTAAAAAAAAACTGGACTGGATTTGAAAAAGAAAAACCCGGACTGGATTTAAAAAAACTGGACCAGAGTTTTAAAAAAAAACCCGGACTGGATTTAAAAAAAATCTGGACTGTAGTTGAAAAAAAACCCGGACTGGATTTAAAAAAAAAACTGGACTGGAGTTGAAAAGTAGCACATCTTTTTCATGTTTATAGCTCCAGTTATTTATTTTTCAACTCCAGTCCAGTTTTTTTTAAATCCAGACCAGGTTTTTTTTCACCTCCAGTCCAGTTTTTAAATAAATCCAGACCGGGGTTTTTTTTCAACTCCAGTCCAGTTTTTTTTTAAAAATCCAGTCAGGGATTTTTTTTAACTCCAGTCCAGTTTTTTTTAAATCCAGTCCGGGTTTTTCTTTTTCAACTCCAGTCCAGTTTTTTTTTTAAATCCAGTCCGGGTTTTTTTTTCAACTCCAGTCCAGTTTTTTTTTTAAAATCCAGTCCGGGTTTTTCTTTTTCAACTCCAGTCCAGTTTTTTTAAAAATCCAGTCCGGGTTTTTTTTTAACTCCAGTCCAGTTTTTTTAACCACTTCCCTACCGGCCCATAGTAAAATGACGTCCACAAAGAACTTCTGCCGTTCAGAGTGGACGTCATGTGACGTCCTGGGCTTTCCGGGTGGTTATCTGAATGATGCCTGCAGCTAGAGGCATCATTCAGATATCCTTCTAAACTGCCGGCGATTCTGCACAACGTAAGAACGATCATAGCGGCGGTTCCGCCGCTAGATCGTTCTTACAGGCGGCGGGAGGGGACATCCCCCCCCTCCCGCCGCCATCCGGTGCTTCTCCGGGCTCTCCCGTGCCATCGGGGGCCCGGAGAACGAATCGTCCGGCGCTCGCAGGAAGCATAGAGATGACTGGTGACCAGATGGTCACCAGTCATCTCTATGACCGTCGGAGGACCCGGGCGCGATGTGATGACGTCACGCCCGGGTCCCCGTAAGTAAACAAAGCCGCGATTGCGGCTGCTAAGCAACCACAAGCATGAGATCGGTGAATTTTTTTTCACCGATTTCATGCTTTCCAGCCTGGAGGAGAGATGTGGGGTCTTATTGACCCCGCATCTCTCCATAAAGAGTACCTGTCACACACATTCCTATTACAAGGGATGTTTACATTCCTTGTAATAGGAATAAAAGTGATAAAAAAAAAAAAAAATTAAAAAAAAAAGTGTAAAAAAAGAAATAAATATATATAAAAAAAAAAAGAAATAAAAATTAATTTTTTTAACGCCCCTGTCCCCGGTAGCTTGCGCGCAGAAGCGAACGCACACGCAAGTCCCGCCGACATATGTAAACGCCGTTTAAACCACATATGTGAGGTATCGCCGCGTGCGTTAGAGTGCCAGCAACAATTCTAGCACTAGATCTCCTCTGTAAATCTAAACTGGTAACCTGTAAAAAATTTCAAATCGTTGCCTATGGAGATTTTTAAGTACCGAAGTTTGGCGCCATTCCATGAGTGTGCGCAATTTTAAAGCGTGACATGTTAGGTATCTATTTACTCGGTGTAACATCATATTTCATATTTTACAAAAAAATTGGGCTAACTTTACTGTTTTTAAATTTTTTTAATTCATGAAACAATTTTTTTCCCAAAAAAAGGCGTTTGAAAAATTATTGCGCAAATACCGTGCAAGATAAAAGGTTTCAATGACCGTCGTTTTATTCCCTAGGGTGTCTGCTAAAAAAACATATATAATGTTTGGGGGTTCTGCGTAATTTTCTAGCAAAAAAATTATGATTTGTACATGTAGGAGAGAAGTGCCAGAATACGCCTGGTATGGAAGTGTGTATAACTGCCCGGTATGGAAGAGGTTAAAAATCCAGTCCGGGTTTTTTTTTTTTTAAAAGAAAAACCCGGACTGGATTTTTTAAAAAAACTGGACTGGTGTTGAAAAAAAAACCCGGACTGGATTTAAAAAAAAACTGGACTGGAGTTGAAAAAAAAACCCGGACTGGATTTTTAAAAAAAAACTGGACTGGAGTTGGAAAAAAAACCCGGACTGGATTTAAAAAAAAAACTGGACTGGAGTTGAAAAAGAAAAACCCGGACTGGATTTAAAAAAACTGGACTGGAGTTGAAAAAGAAAAACCCGGACTGGTTTTAAAAAAAACCCGGACCGGAGTTGAAAAAAAACCCGGACTGGATTTAAAAAAAAATTGGACTGGAGTTGAAAAAAAACCCGGACTGGATTTCAAAAAAAATTGGACTGGAGTTGAAAAGTAGCACATCTTTCTCATGTTTATAACAGTGCCACAGCAAAATGACAATTCTAAAGGAAAAAATGTAATTTAAAGCCAGGCTTTGTGAGTCCTTAGGCAAATCTTAGATATCAGGTCCCATTCATGCCCAAAATGCGAAAAAAATTCAAGCAATAGAAATTAATTGTATAAAATACATATATTAAGAATCTTAAATCCTACAAACTTTGAATTTACAGTGTCTAGAATTTTCTCTAACAACAAATTACTCTTTAATCAAATATCATTAAACATATATATATATATTAACAGGGGGCGTGACCGGATGGAGTGAGTGAGTGGGTGGCTGCGTGTCTTCTCTCCGTACCGCGTACCATGCCGATCGGGCGTTTGTAACCCCCAGACGGACATCAGAAATACTCGCCTGTCCCCGCAGCGGCTCCCGGCACTACTCCCGACTCTCCTCGTGGCTGACGACCGCCCGCCTGTACTGGGCTGATGCTGTGTGCGGTGCGGGTGCCTTGAACCCTGACCCCCGCTCTGCTCAGCTCCTGTCTGTCTTCCGCACCTGCCCATGGAGGACTGTATGGCAGACTGAGGACTTGGTTTGTCGGCACGCTGCTCCGCTCTGTTCTGTATGCTGAGCTTGGAGACACAGGAAGGTGGATGACAGTGTGGTGTGAGGGAGACATGGAGCTGTAAAGCCGGGAAGTGAATGGAGGATTTGGGACTGGAACGTTGACAAAGCGTGTGCAGTGACCCGGAGCAGTTCAGTGTATCCCTGTGCCTCTGTGCTCCCCTCCCCCCCTCTCCCTAGATGGGACATGGGACACGTGAGTAATGGTCTGTAACAGACTGCTGTTTGAAATACCATCAGAATGTCATTTGGAATGATGAGCCTTGCACTTTCTTATTTTGCATAAGGAGGAGATCTGGTCAGTAACATCTCAACATATTATTATTTGATCACAGTGGTGCATTGTGGCGGCTCTGTGGGACTTTGGGTCTAGTAACTGAGAAGATCCCTCCTTGATAGGTGCAGTTTGAAATCCTCTACGTTTATTGTGGCTCCTGGAGTGCAGTCAGATGAAAGTTTCATGCATTTTTTAGCCCTTCGTTCTTCGCCTGTCCTTGGTTCTGGAGGTGACGCTTAAGGACTGCCGTAAGAGTTGTAGTAGTAACTGCCTAAAATAAGAGCGACTAATATGTTCTGCTGGGATTTATATTGAAAACTGACTGAAACAGTGATTGTTGGAAATTATCTCTGAGCAGATTGGTAAACCAGATACCCTGCTAAAGTGCCCTCTTTAGTTGCATCATCAGCAAAAACTCCTATAGAAGAAGTCCTCTCGGCGGGAACAGCAGATGACCCCGGGCGGGAGGAAGAGCCAACATTGAAAGAGATATTAAGTGCTATAAATGCATGTAGGGGGTCACTGAATAATTTAACTGACCAGATAAAAGAAATCAAGGAAGAACTAGTGACAATGGGCCAGGAACTGCAAAAGACTGTGCAAAGGATAACTTCAGTAGAAGAAAGAGTGAGCCAAGTAGAGGATGAGGTGTTCTCACTAAAACAACAGATGCAAGTATTAAAGGAACAAAATGGGTGGCAGGCATCTAAACTTGACGAAATTGAAAATAGGTTATGCAGAAATAACATCCGGGTGGTGGGTCTCCCGGAACGCAGTGAGGGTACCGACCCCATAAAGTTCTTTGAGAAATGGTTCAGAGACATTTTTTGGGTAAATGCCTTCTCATCGTTTTTTGGGATAGAAAGGGCCCATAGAGTCCCGTTTAGAGCACATCTGAAGGATGGACACCCTCGGCCCCTACTCCTGAAGTTCCTTAATTTTACCGATAAGGCAATCGCATTGCAAAAGGCAAGAGAGAAGGGGGACATATTTTATAACGGATCAAGAATTTCGCTATTCCCAGATTTCTCTCCAGAACTAAGTAAACGCAGGTCTGAGTTTACATCAATTAAACGTAACCTTTTAAAGAATAAAATCACATACGCATTATTGTATCCAGCACGCCTAAGAGTAATGACAGCAGAAGGACCTCAATTCTTTGACACGCCAGGAAAAGCAGCACAGTGGCTGGAAGAGAATAAAGCACAACAGTAGACTAGGGTTTAACAGACTGGATAACATGGAGAAGATTGGACAAGGGTTACATCGTGGGAAGGCATTGAGGGGGAGTGTTTTTTTTTTGGGGGGGGGTAGAAATCGGGAGTTATTTTTTGAAGTATTAAGGGAGAGAGGGATAGAAGAGAAAAGAAGAGAAAAGAAGATACACATTAAGACACAACACTAAAAGTATAAATGGAGACATGGATAGATATAAAAAGGGGTTATAAAAGGAAAAAAGAGAACATATACACAGTAATATGAACATGCACATGCACTAAATAAGAAACTCACCACTGCCTTATTGGGGGGTTCTCCCCTTTTTTATTTTTTTTGGGTTGTTATGTTTGTTTTTGTGTTTGTCTGTTTGTGTATGTGTTGGTCTGTGGGTCGGGGAGGGTGAGTATTGGGTAGGAGAACACATGGGATCACAAGAGATATGGATGGAAAGGGTTATGTAAGGGAAGGATGGAAGGTAGTGGTCACAGATATAGCCCCTAGGGTAGGCCTAGATAGGCAAGGGGGGAGGGGAGGATAGGGAGGATGGGGGAGGAGGGTTGGAGTGGGGGGGTGGGGTAAAGTTGTATCAGAATATGAATATCACTAATCAAGCACAAGAGAATGGAATGTATTTGAATGCACACTTAAATGTTTTTTTCTCCTTGAAAGGTACACTCAAAAATTGTATATGTTTTTTTTTCTCTCCTTTGTTTTTTTTTTTTCTTCTCTATGATGTCATGGGCTTTGCATTTGTTTGCTCGATATGCTCCCTTTATTGTTATAATGGTAAATTGCATTCTCGATTATTCGATTTGATAGTTTGGGAAATCCAAGTTCTATTGGAAATCTTTCCTTCTTTTTTGAGACTTGTCTATGACACTGGGTACGAGACCTAAAATGATAAATATAGGCTCTTGGAATGTCCGGGGGATGGGGGATCCAGTCAAGAAAGCTGCAATCTTCTCTATGCTGGAGTGGTACGGGGTAGAGGTGTTATGTATCCAAGAGACCCATTTGACTAAAGAAACAAAATTAAAATTGGAAAATAAAAAATATCAAAGTCAATACCATTCTGTCCACTCATCTTATTCCAGAGGAGTGAGCATAATGGTAAAAAGGGATGTGTCATTTGTATGCAAAGAGTCAAGAATAGATGAATTAGGCCATTATATTTTTCTGTACTGTTTAATAGAAATATCTATATACCCCCACCCTTTAAAATGGAGATTCTGTATAATTTAATGGAATTTGTGGTAAACAAGGAAAATATTCCAGTACTAGTGGTTGGAGATTTAAACATGGTATTAAATAGAACGATGGATAGATTTCCACCAGGGACACAAAGTCCAGGGGAAGGGGAAGGGCATCTAAATCAATTCTTGGAAGAGGTTGGGTGGTGTGATATTTGGAGGATGAAACATCCAGATGAGCGTCAGTATTCCTGCATTTCAAGTTCATACTCCACATTATCGAGAATAGATATGGCCCTGGCAAACTAGGCAAGTTTACAGGCAATTAGTAAAATATCTTATTACGTAAGAGGGGTCTCCGATCACTCTCCTCTGGTGCTGTCGCTTAGAACAGGGAAAATATGTCCCTTAAGTAATTGGAAAATAAGTCCCTTTTGGCTAGAATTGATGGGGAAGCCGGAGGAGATAGGTACGAAACTAAGAGAATTTTTGGACTATAATTCAGGGACGGCACCAGAGGGAGTGGTGTGGGATGCCTTGAAGGCGTTTCTAAGAGGCCTGTTGATCCAGCAGGTGGCTAAAATCAAGAGGAACTCTAGGGAATGGGAAGAGAAAATCAGGGAAGAGGTTCTGGAGGCAGAAAAGCAATATGTGGAAGATCCAACATTGACCAAACAAAGGGAATGGCTGGAGAAGCAGCAGGAGTATAAGTTTGTGGTAAACAGTAAAGTTGAAAATAAGCGCCTATTTCAAGAGCAGAGTGCTTTTGCAGAAGGGGAAAGTGTGGGTCGCACATTGGCCCTTTTAGCGAAAACAAATGCAGCACCTTTCAATATCCCAGCAGTCAGGATGTCAGGAGGTGGGATATCATCTGAAACATCTATAATAGTGGATACATTTGCATCATATTATAAAGACTTGTATAAATCAAAAGGGGGGATGTAAAGATGCAAATGGAGGAGTTTCTTAGAGAAACAGGAATACCAGTTTTATCGGAGGAAGATAGAAATGCTATAGAAGCCCCAATTACACTGTTGGAATTACAACAGGCAGTCAAAGGACTCTCCAATCAGAAGTCCCCAGGGCCAGACGGCCTACCAGCGGAGATTTATAAGCAATATGGTGAGGTGCTGCTTCCGGAATTATTAAAAGTGCTGAACTGGGCGGTAGAGGGAGGAAGGTTACCTCCCTCAATGTTAGAAGCAACTATTATAGTGATCCAGAAAGAAGGTAAGGACCAGCTAGATACATCATCTTATAGACCGATATCACTGCTATGTTCAGATGTCAAAATTATGGCCAAGGTGCTGGCAACGAGAATAAATAAATATATTCAGAAACCTATACACCCAGACCAATCCGGATTTATTCCAAATAGGTCCACGAGTATTAATATTCGAAGGTTGTATTTAAATTTACAGACACCAACAGAGAATACAGGAGATAGATCTATCCTATCATTGGATGCCACCAAGGCCTTTGATAGCTTAGAGTGGGACTATCTCTGGTATGCTTTGGAGAAATTCGGGTTTGGCCCATCCTTTATTAAATGGATAAAGTTACTGTACAACTCCCCAAGTGCAAAAATAAAAATTAATAATGAATACTCACAGTCGTTTGGACTGGAAAGGGGGACTAGACAGGGATGTCCCCTGTCTCCCCTTCTATTTGCCCTGGCAATTGAGCCATTGGCAATTGTAATCAGATCCAGACAGGACATACAGGGGTTTCAGAAAGGGGTAGAGGAGTAAAAAGTCGCGCTTTATGCGGACGACATCCTCCTTTTTTTGGAGATTCTACAACCTCCCTCAAAACTGCAGTGCAAACAGTAGAAGCATTTGGACGATTCTCGGGCCTGGAAATAAACTAGGGAAAATCTACACTTTTGCCAGTGGACCCAGTGAGTAGTATGGATGGAGCAGGAATTCCTCAGTTAAAAATAGGGGAGAAGATGGAGTATTTGGGAATCGTGGTAACACAAAACCCAGAACAATTCATAAATAATAATTTAGAGCCACTTTTGGGTAAATTTAAGCGCAAATGGATTTCTGGGGACGTCTTCCACTTTCGGTGGCTGGCCGCAGAAATCTTATTAAAATGATCTGGATGCCACAATTGCTCTATGTACTTCATAATTCCCCAGTATGGATTGATAACCTATGGTTTAAAAAGATAAAGACCCTTTTTAGGACTCTAATCTGGAAAAAGGGAAAAGGGAAAAAGGGAAAAGCAAGGATTAGCCTACCAACAAACAGAGGAGGGCTGGCGGTCCCACACCCTTAGGCCCCATACACACGGGAGGATTTATCCACGGATACGGTCCAGCGGACCGTTTCCACGGATAAATCCTCTCGAGGGTTTCCGCGGATTTCTATGCGATGGAGTGTACACACCATCGCATTGAAATCCGCGCCGAAATCCTCTGGCGGTGACGTGTCGCGCCGTCGCCGCGATTATGACGTGGCGACGTGCACGACACTGTCATATAAGGAATTCCACGCATGCGTCGAATCATGACGACGCATGCGGGGGATCCCTTCGGACGGATGGATCCGGTGAGTCTATACAGACCAGCGGATCCATCCGTTGGGATGGATTCCAGCAGATGGATTTGTTTGGCATGTCAGCAAATATTCGATCTGCTGGAATCCATCCCAGGGGAGAAATATCCGCGGAAACAGATCCGCTGGAGTGTACACACCATAGGATCTATCTGCTGAAACCCATTTGCTGGGATTTTTCTGCGGATGGATTCTATCGTGTGTACGGGGCCTTACAGTTACTTTTTGGTGGCACAGTTACAGCACTTGGGGGGGTGCAGCATAGAGGGAGGAGGAAGTGCAAGTGCAAAAAATGATGTTAATAGGGTCCCCACATAGATCTGTAATAGAAACCCTAGAGGCCAACTCTTTTTCGGTAAAAAACCCAACTCTAAAGATGATTGTAAGAATATGGCAAGCAGGAAAATTGGCTTTGGGCTATAAAGGACCAACCGAATATTCCCCATTGTGGGAAAATAAGAACTTAAAAGAAATCCTGGCCATGGAGAAATTAAAAGAATGGGATAAACGTGGGATAACCAGACTGGTACAATTATACATAGGATGCACATTAAAATCCTTCTCAGAGCTAGGCAGTGAATATCGTATTCCAAACCTCATGTTTTTTACTATTTGCAGGTTAGACATGAACTACAAGCCCAATTTAAGCTACAGCCGGTAAGGTGGCAAAAGCTCACACATCTCCAAAGATTAATTAGGCCGGGGGTCTTGAAAGGTCTCATTTCAGAACTATATGAACGGATTAGTGATCGGCTTATAGGAAAAGGGAAGTTAAGTAGGAATAAACAGAGATGGGAGGAGGATGTTGGTCTTATAACGGAGGATCAATGGGATAGGATATTGGAACTGGGGACAGTGGTCTCATTAGCTCCATCACAAAGGGTCTCCCATTTATTTTTGATCCACAGGGTTTACTATACCCCCAAGAAATTACATAGTTTTGGAAGGTTATTGGGTTAAGATTTTGGACATTATAAATGCAACCTTTGGGACTACTCTGGAACTCGAGGCCAGGGTTTGCCTATTGGGTTGCATCGAGGAGAGTACGGGGCGGAGGGACACATTAGAAGCAGTTATAAGATGCCTGTTTCAGGCGAGGAAATTGATAGCATTACATTGGCATGCACAAAATCCACCCACAGTAACGGAATGGGTTAATGTAATAAATAACACAATAGGGAAGGAGAGGGGAACATGAATTAGACGGGGAAACCTTAAAAAAATTGAATGCAATATGGGAGCACTGGTTGAGTAAAATAGGCCACTCACTATAATTGTATAGTGTACACTATATAACTGTAAAGGACAAATTAAGAAAGAAATATGGAAAAAATGAATATGCACTTTAGAAGTAAGAGAGGAGGGACGGGGGGAGGGGAATGGGATTAATGGATATTTTTGGTCTATGTAACTAAATGTTTTGTATGTACACTAAATGAATGGATTGTAAAATATGGATATGCAACCTTTTGTATTTGTATGGAAAAAAAAAAAAAAAAGTATTGAATTAAAAAAACATATATATATTACCCGCTCACTGATTGGTTGCTAGAGGTTACTGTGCAATATTACTAATCAATGATTGGTTGATAGAGGTTACTGCACATTTTTACCGCTCATTGTTTGGTTGCTAGAGGTTGCTGCACATTATTACCACTCATTGATTGGTTGCTAGAGGTTACTGCACATCATTACTGCTCACTCAGTGATTGCTAGAGGTTAAACATGAGAAACATATATATATTACCCGCTCACTGATTGGTTGCTAGAGGTTACTGTGCAATATTACCATTCAATGATTGGTTGATAGAGGTTACTGCACATTTTTACTGCTCATTGATTGGTTGCTAGAGGTTGCTGCACATTATTACCACTCATTGATTGGTTGCTAGAGGTTACTGCACATCATTACTGCCCGATCAGTGATTGCTAGAGGTTAAACATGAGAAAGATGTGCTACTTTTCAACTTCAGTCCAGTTTTTTTTTAAAATCCAGTCCGGGTTTTTTTTCCAACTCCTGTCCAGTTTTTTTTTAAATCCAGTCCGGGTTTTTCTTTCAACTCCAGTCCAGTTTTTTTTTAAATCCAGTCCTAGTTTTTTTTTTTGACAAAGAAAAACCCGGACTGGATTTTAAAAAAAACGGACTGGATTTTTAAAAAAAACTGGACTGGAGTTGAAAAAGAAAAACTCGGACTGGATTTAAAAAAAAACTGGACTGGAGTTGAAAAAGAAAAACCCGGACTGGATTTAAAAAAACTGGACCAGAGTTTAAAAAAAAACCCGGACTGGATTTAAAAAAATCTGGACTGGAGTTGAAAAAAAACCCGGACTGGATTTAAAAAAAAACTGGACTGGAGTTGAAAAGTAGCACATCTTTCTCATGTTTATAACTCCAGTTATTTCTTGTTCAACTCCAGTCCAGTTTTTTTTTTAAATCCAGACCAGGGTTTTTTTTCAACTCCAGTCCAGTTTTTTAAAAAATCCAGACCGGGGTTTTTTTTCAACTCCAGTCCAGTTTTTCTTTTAAAATCCAGTCCGGGATTTTTTTTTTAACTCCAGTCCAGTTTTTTTTTTAAATCCAGTCCGGGTTTTTCTTTTTCAACTCCAGTACAGTTTTTTTTTAAGATCCAGTTCGGGTTTTTTTTTTTTTTAACTCCAGTCCAGTTTTTTTTTTAAATCCAGTCCGGGTTTTTCTTTTTCAACTCCAGTCCAGTTTTTTTAAAAATCCAGTCCGGGTTTTTTTTTAACTCCAGTCCAGTTTTTTTAAAAATCCAGTCCGGGTTTTTTTTTAAAAAAAGAAAAACCCGGACTGGATTTTTAAAAAAAACTGGACTGGAGTTGAAAAAAAAAACCTGGACTGGATTTTTTAAAAAAAAACTGGACTGGAGTTGAAAAAGAAAAACCCGGACTGGATTTAAAAAAAAAACTGGATTGGAGTGAAAAAAAAAATCCCGGACTGGATTTAAAAAAAACTGGACTGTAGTTGAAAAAAAAGCCCGGTCTGGATTTTTAAAAAAACTGGACTGGAGTTGAAAAAAAAACCTGGTCTGGATTTTGTATTTTGATTTGATTTGATTGTATTTGGATTTTGATTTTGTCCTGGACTGGAGTTGAAAAAGAAAAACCCGGACTGGATTTAAAAAAACTGGACCAGAGTTTTAAAAAAAAACCCGGACTGGATTTAAAAAAAATCGGGACTGGAGTTGAAAAAAAACCCGGACTGGATTTAAAAAAAAAACTGGACTGGAGTTGAAAAGTAGCACATATTTCTCATGTTTATAACTCCAGTTATTTCTTGTTCAACTCCAGTCCAGTTTTTTTTTTAAATCCAGACCAGATTTTTTTTCACCTCCAGTCCAGTTTTTTAAAAAATCCAGACCAGGGGTTTTTTTCCAGTCCAGTTTTTTTTTAAAAATCCAGTCAGGGATTTTTTTTTTAACTCCAGTCCAGTTTTGTTTTAAATCCAGTCTGGGTTTTTCTTTTTCAACTCCAGTCCATTTTTTTTTTTAAATCCAGTCCGGGTTTTTTTTTCAACTCCAGTCCAGTTTTTTTTTTAAATCCAGTTCGGGTTTTTCTTTTTCAACTCCAGTCCAGTTTTTTTTTTAAAATCCAGTCCGGGTTTTTTTTAACTCCATGCCAGTTTTTTTTTAAATCCAGTCCGGGTTCTTTTTTTAAAAAGAAAAACCCGGACTGGATTTTTTTAAAAAAACTGGACTGGAGTTGAAAAAAAAAAACCCGGACTGGATTTAAAAAAAAACTGGACTGGAGTTGAAAAAGAAAAACCCGGACTGGATTTTTAAAAAAACTGGACTGGAGTTGGAAAAAAAACCCGGACTGGATTTTTAAAAAGAAAAACCCGGACTGGATTTAAAAAAAAACTGGACTGGAGTTGAAAAAGAAAAACCCGGACTGGATTTAAAAAAACTGGACCAGAGTTTTAAAAAAAAACCCGGACTGGATTTAAAAAAAATCTGGACTGGAGTTGAAAAAAAACCCGGACTGGATTGAAAAAAAAAACTGGACTGGAGTTGAAAAGTAGCACATATTTCTCATGTTTATAACTCCAGTTATTTCTTTTTCAACTCCAGTCCAGTTTTTTTTTTAAATCCAGACCAGATTTTTTTTCACCTCCAGTCCAGTTTTTTAAAAAATCCAGACCAGGGGTTTTTTTCAACTCCAGTCCAGTTTTTTTTAAAAAATCCAGTCAGGGATTTTTTTTTTAACTCCAGTCCAGTTTTGTTTTAAATCCAGTCCGGGTTTTTCTTTTTCAACTCCAGTCCATTTTTTTTTTTAAATCCAGTCCGGGTTTTTTTTTCAACTCCAGTCCAGTTTTTTTTTTAAATCCAGTTCGGGTTTTTCTTTTTCAACTCCAGTCCAGTTTTTTTTTTTAAAATCCAGTCCGGGTTTTTTTTAACTCCAGTCCAGTTTTTTTTTAAATCCAGTCCGGGTTCTTTTTTTAAAAAGAAAAACCCGGACTGGATTTTTTTAAAAAAAACTGGACTGGAGTTGAAAAAAAAAAACCCGGACTGGATTTAAAAAAAAACTGGACTGGAGTTGAAAAAGAAAAACCCGGACTGGATTTAAAAAAAAAACTAGACTGGAGTTGAAAAAGAAAAACCCGGACTGGTTTTAAAAAAAACTGGACCGGAGTTTAAAAAAAAACCCGGACTGGATTTAACAAAAAACTGGACTGGAGTTGAAAAAAAACCCAGGCTGGATTTAAAAAAAAATTGGACTGGAGTTGAAAAGTAGCACATCTTTCTCATGTTTATAACAGTGCCACAGCAAAATGACAATTCTAAAGGAAAAAATGTAATTTAAAGCCAGGCTTTGTGAGTCCTTAGGCAAATCTTAGATATCAGGTCCCATTCATGCCCAAAATGCGAAAAAAATTCAAGCAATAGAAATTAATTGTATAAAAAACATATATTAAGAATCTTAAATCCTACAAACTTTGAATTTACAGTGTCTAGAATTTTCTCTAACAACAAATTACTCTTTAATCAAATATCATTAAACATATATATATATTAACAGGGGGCGTGACCGGATGGAGTGAGTGAGTGGGTGGCTGTGTGTCTTCTCTCCGTACCGCGTACCATGCTGACTATCGGAACGCCGATCAGGCGTTTGTAACCCCCAGACAGACGTCAGAAATACTCGCCTGTCCCTGCAGCGGCTCCCGGCACTACTCCCGACTCTCCTCGTGGCTGACGACCGCCCGCCTGTTCTGGGCTGATGCTGTGTGCGGTGCGGGCGCCTTGAACCCTGACCCCCGCTCTGCTCCGCTCCTGTCTGTCTTCCGCACCTGCCCATGGAGGACTGTATGGCAGACTGAGGACTTGGTTTGTCGGCACGCTGCTCGGTTATGTTCTGTATGCTGAGCTTGGAGACACAGGAAGGTGGATGACAGTGTGGTGTGAGGGAGACATGGAGCTGTAAAGCCGGGAAGTGAATGGAGGATTTGGGACTGGAACATTGACAAAGCATGTGCAGTGACCCGGAGCAGTTCAGTGTATCCCTATGCCTCTGTGCTCCCCTCCCCCCCTCTCCCTAGATGGGACATGGGACACGTGAGTAATGGTCTGTAACAGACTGCTGTTTGAAATACCATCAGAATGTCATTTGGAATGATGAGCCTTGCACTTTCTTATTTTGCATAAGGAGGAGATCTGGTCAGTAACATCTCAACATATTATTATTTGATCACAGTGGTGCATTGTGGCGGCTCTGTGGGACTTTGGGTCTAGTAACTGAGAAGATCCCTCCTTGATAGGTGCAGTTTGAAATCCTCTACGTTTATTGTGGCTCCTGGAGTGCAGTCAGATGAAAGTTTCATGCATTTTTTAGCCCTTCGTTCTTCGCCTGTCCTTGGTTCTGGAGGTGACGCTTAAGGACTGCCGTAAGAGTTGTAGTAGTAACTGCCTAAAATAAGAGCGACTAATATGTTCTGCTGGGATTTATATTGAAAACTGACTGAAACAGTGATTGTTGGAAATTATCTCTGAGCAGATTGGTAAACCAGATACCCTCTTTAGTTGCACCTCTTTTTTAGGATGGCAGCAGTTATAAAAAAGGGGCAGCCTAATCAGGAGAGTGGGGGCCCTCAAATAACGCGAGCAGTGAAAGATAAGGAGAAGGCAGCACAGGCTGCAGCAGTGGCAGCAGCTAAACTGGAACAGTTTTCACACACCCTAGCAAAGTCGCCTGAAAAAGGAGTTCAGCTCCCACAACCTCAGGTTAAAACAGGGGCAGTAACGGACAGGAAAAGCTGTGGACAAGGTCCATCAGTTCCCAAAACAAAAAAAAACCCTGTGGTAGAGCCCCAAGGGGGGGGGGGGGTGCAATGGCATCAGCAAAAACTCCTATAGAAGAAGTCCTCTCGGCGGGTACAGCAGATGACCCCGGGCAGGAGGAAGAGCCAACATTGAAAGAGATATTAAGTGCTATAAATGCATGTAGGGGGTCACTGAATAATTTAACTGACCAGATAAAAGAAATCAAGGAAGAACTAGTGACAATGGGCCAGGAACTGCAAAAGACTGTGCAAAGGATAACTTCAGTAGAAGAAAGAGTGAGCCAAGTAGAGGATGAGGTGTTCTTACTAAAACAACAGATGCAAGTATTAAAGGAACAAAATGGGTGGCAGGCATCTAAACTTGACGAAATTGAAAATAGGTTATGCAGAAATAACATCCGGGTGGTGGGTCTCCCGGAACGCAGTGAGGGTACCGACCCCATAAAGTTCTTTGAGAAATGGTTCAGAGACATTTTTGGGGAAAATGCCTTCTCATCGCTTTTTGGGATAGAAAGGGCCCATAGAGTCCCGTTTAGAGCACATCTGAAGGATGGACACCCTCGGCCCCTACTCCTGAAGTTCCTTAATTTTACCGATAAGGCAATCGCATTGCAAAAGGCAAGAGAGAAGGGGGACATCTTTTATAACGGATCAAGAATTTCGCTATTCCCAGATTTCTCTCCAGAACTAAGTAAACACAGGTCTGAGTTTACATCAATTAAACGTAACCTTTTAAAGAATAAAATCACATACGCATTATTGTATCCAGCACGCCTAAGAGTAATGACAGCAGAAGGACCTCAATTCTTTGACACGCCAGGAAAAGCAGCACAGTGGCTGGAAGAGAATAAAGCACAAGAGTAGACTAGGGTTTAACAGACTGGATAACATGGAGAAGATTGGACAAGGGTTACATTGTGGGAAGGCATTGAGGGGGAGTGGGTTTTTTTTTTTTGGGGGGTAGAAATCGGGAGTTATTTTTTGAAGTATTAAGGGAGAGAGGGATAGAAGAGAAAAGAAGAGAAAAGAAGATACACATTAAGACACAACACTAAAAGTATAAATGGAGACATGGATAGATATAAAAAGGGGAATAGGGGTTATAAAAGGGGGGGAGGAAAAAAGAGAACATATACACAGTAATATGAACATGCACATGCACTAAATAAGAAACTCACCACTGCCTTATTGGGGGGTTCTCCCCCTTTTTTTTTTTTGGGTTGTTGTGTTTGTTTTTGTGTTTGTCTGTTTGTGTATGTGTTGGTCTGTGGGTCGGGGAGGGTGAGTATTAGGTAGGAGAACACATGGGATCACAAGAGATATGGATGGAAAGGGTAATGTAAGGGAAGGATGGAAGGTAGTGGTCACAGATATAGCCCCTAGGGTAGGCCTAGATAGGCAAGGGGGGAGGGGAGGATAGGGAGGATGGGGGGAGGAGGTTTGGAGTGGGGGGGGTGGGGTAAAGTTGTATCAGAATATGAATATCACTAATCAAGCACAAGAGAATGGAATGTATTTGAATGCACACTTAGATGTTTTTTTCTCCTTGAAAGTACCAACTCCAACTCAAAAATTGTATATGTTTTTTTTTTCTCTCCTTTGTTTTTTCTTTCTTCTCTATGATGTCATGGGCTTTCCATTTGTTTGCTCGATATGCTCCCTTTATTGTTATAATGGTAAATTGCATTCTCGATTATTCGATTTGATAGTTTGGGAAATCCAAGTTCTATTGGAAATCTTTCCTTCTTTTTTGAGACTTGTCTATGACACTGGGTACGAGACCTAAAATGATAAATATAGGCTCTTGGAATGTCCGGGGGATCCAGTCAAGAAAGCTGCAATCTTCTCTACGCTGGAGTGGTACGGGGTAGAGGTGTTATGTATCCAAGAGACCCATTTGACTAAAGAAACAAAATTAAAATTGGAAAATAAAAAATATCAAAGTCAATACCATTCTGTCCACTCATCTTATTCCAGAGGAGTGAGCATAATGGTAAAAAGGGATGTGTCGTTTGTATGCAAAGAGTCAAGAATAGATGAATTAGGCCATTATATTTTTCTGTACTGTTTAATAGAAAATGAACCATATGTACTGGCCAATATCTATATACCCCCACCCTTTAAAATGGAGATTCTGTATAATTTGATGGAATTTGTGGTAAACAAGGAAAATATTCCAGTACTAGTGGTTGGAGATTTAAACATGGTATTAAATAGAACGATGGATAGATTTCCACCAGGGACACAAAGTCCAGGGGAAGGGGAAGGGCATCTAAATCAATTCTTGGAAGAGGTTGGGTGGTGTGATATTTGGAGGATGAAACATCCAGATGAGCGTCAGTATTCCTGCATTTCAAGTTCATACTCCACATTATCGAGAATAGATATGGCCCTGGCAAACTAGGCAAGTTTACAGGCAATTAGTAAAATATCTTATTACCCAAGAAGGGTACAGGGAAAAGATGTCCCTTAAGTAATTGGAAAATAAGTCCCTTTTGGCTAGAATTGATGGGGAAGCCGGAGGAGATAGGTACAAAACTAAGAGAATTTTTGGACTTTAATTCAGGGACGGCACCAATGGGAGTGGTGTGGGATGCCTTGAAGGCGTTTCTAAGAGGCCTGTTTGAAAGGATGTGAGCCACTGTGACTCTTAGGAATAGGTATCCATCTTAGATTCATCTCTCCAAAGACCTTATTTCTATTTCTCTGTCCTAGCCTGTTCTAAGTAACCATTTGTTTATAGAACATAGCTTGTTATTCGACCTTTAACGCTTATCTTATGTTTTGGAGTTTATAGACAGAGTTCTGTGTTAAAGACGCATTTCAATGTATTGTTATGAGAACATGTCTGCTGATAAACCTTGTTGTTGTACCATAAGATGCTAAGACCATATTAGTACTTCCACCGGATGTATGAACAGGTTAATTTCTTATGTTATCTTATTGCTTGTAGAATATTATATAAAGCCATGAATAAAGATATAGCATTAGATCATTCCCTGAACTCGTCTCAGTGTGTAATTTATGGGTTCAGAAGTGATCTCCGGCGCTGACTAAGTTATGAGGAACAATGGGGTCCGGTCGTGATAGTACTTAACCCTTACACTGTTGATCCAGCAGGTGGCTAAAATCAAGAGCAACTCTAGGGAATGGGAAGAGAAAATCAGGGAAGAGGTTCTGGAGGCAGAAAAGCAATATGTGGAAGATCCAACATTGACCAAACAAAGGGAATGGCTGGAGAAGCAGCAGGAGTATAAGCTAGTGGTAAACAGTAAAGTTGAAAATAAGCGCCTATTTCAAGAGCAGAGTGCTTTTGCAGAAGGGGAAAGTGTGGGTCGCACATTGGCCCTTTTAGCGAAAACAAATGCAGCACCTTTCAATATCCCAGCAGTCAGGATGTCAGGAGGTGGGATATCATCTGAAACATCTATAATAGTGGATACATTTGCATCATATTATAAAGACTTGTATAAATCAAAAGGGGGGATGTAAAGATGCAAATGGAGGAGTTTCTTAGAGAAACAGTAATGCCAGTTTTATCGGAGGAAGATAGAAATGCTATAGAAGCCCCAATTACACTGTTGGAATTACAACAGGCAGTCAAAGGACTCTCCAATCAGAAGTCCCCAGGGCCAGACGGCCTACCAGCGGAGATTTATAAGCAATATGGTGAGGTGCTGCTTCCGGAATTATTAAAAGTGCTGAACTGGGCGGTAGAGGGAGGAAGGTTACCTCCCTCAATGTTAGAAGCAACTATTATAGTGATCCAGAAAGAAGGTAAGGACCAGCTAGATACATCATCTTATAGACCGATATCACTGCTATGTTCAGATGTCAAAATTATGGCCAAGGTGCTGGCAACGAGAATAAATAAATATATTCAGAAACCTATACACCCAGACCAATCCGGATTTATTCCAAATAGGTCCACGAGTATTAATATTAGAAGGTTGTATTTAAATTTACAGACACCAACAGAGAATATAGGAGATAGATCTATCCTATCATTGGATGCCACCAAAGCCTTTTATAGCTTAGAGTGGGACTATCTCTGGTATGCTTTGGAGAAATTCGGGTTTGGCCCATCCTTTATTAAATGGATAAAGTTACTGTACAACTCCCCAAGTGCAAAAATAAAAATTAATAATGAATACTCACAGTCGTTTGGACTGGAAAGGGGGACTAGACAGGGATGTCCCCTGTCTCCCCTTCTATTTGCCCTGGCAATTGAGCCATTGGCAATTGTAATCAGATCCAGACAGGACATACAGGGGTTTCAGAGAGGGGTAGAGGAGGAAAAAGTCGCGCTTTATGCGGACGACATCCTCCTTTTTTTGGGAGATTCTACAACCTCCCTCAAAACTGCAGTGCAAACAGTAGAAGCATTTGCACGATTCTCGGGCCTGGTAATAAACTGGGGAAAATCTACACTTTTGCCAGTGGACCCAGCGAGTAGTATGGATGGAGCAGGAATTCCTCAGTTAAAATTAGGGGAGAAGATGGAGTATTTGGGAATCGTGGTAACACGAAACCCAGAACAATTCATAAATAATAATTTAGAGCCACTTTTGGGTAAATTTAAACGCAAAGTGGATATCTGGGGACGTCTTCCACTTTCAGTGGCTGGCCGCAGAAATCTTATTAAAATGATCTGGATGCCACAATTGCTCTATGTACTTCATAATTCCCCAGTATGGATTGATAACCTATGGTTTAAAAAGATAAAGACCCTTTTTAGGACTCTAATCTGGAAAAAGGGAAAAGCAAGGATTAGCCTCCAAACGTTGCAGTTACCAACAAACAGAGGAGGGCTGGCGGTCCCACACCCTTACAGTTACTTTTTGGCGGCACAGTTACAGCACTTGGGGGGGGTGCAGCATAGAGGGAGGAGGAAGTGCAAGTGCAAAAAATGATGTTAATAGGGTCCCCACATAGATCTGTAATAGAAACCCTAGAGGCCAACTCTTTTTCGGTAAAAAACCCAACTCTAAAGATGATTGTAAGAATATGGCAAGCAGGAAAATTGGCTTTGGGCTATAAAGGACCAACAGAATATTCCCCATTGTGGGAAAATAAGAACTTAAAAGAAATCCTGGCCATGGAGAAATTAAAAGAATGGGATAAACTTGAGATAACCAGACTGGTACAATTATACATAGGATGCACATTAAAATCCTTCTCAGAGCTAGGCAGTGAATATCGTATTCCAAACCTCATGTTTTTTACTATTTGCAGGTTAGACATGCACTACAAGCCCAATTTAAGCTATAGCCGGTAAGGTGGCAAAAGCTCACACATCTCCAAAGATTAATTAGGCCGGGGGTCTTGAAAGGTCTCATTTCAGAACTATATGAACGGATTAGTGATCGGCTTATAGGAAAAGGGAAGTTAAGTAGGAATAAACAAAGATGGGAGGAGGATGTTGGTCTTATAACGGAGGATCAATGGGATAGGATATTGGAACTGGGGACAGTGGTCTCATTAGCTCCATCACAAAGGGTCTCCCATTTATTTTTCTACTTCCAATAGATTTTTATTAGTAATTGCATAATACAACCGACCGTACATACATTCAGGAGAAAACAATTCTCATCAATAAACCATAAGTCATAAGTCATACAAGTGCACAACAAGGTAGAACAATTCTCAGACATATTAATTGCCTTCTTAGGTGCAACTGACTCGTTAACAGTAAGAAGAAGATAAACTCCAAGAATAAATGGTATCTAACATATGGGTCACACATAATCTGTTAACGTGTAGGTGAAACCCACACCATTGGTGTACTTATGAGCCTGGTCCCCACCGAATCGAAACTTGTCGAGACGAGAAGGGTCCAAGCCCAAGTTGGGCCCCTCTCACCGTCAACGCCCCTATCGGGAACAAAACTGCGCCGACAACTGAGGGACACCATCTATCCATTCTTGCCGAGTGGCAGCCAATAGTGTGCCCTAACAATGAGTAGATTTCTATAACTGCGGGATCAGATGTGTATCTAACTGTTGTGTATGCATGTGAAGTATGCGTTAGATGTTATTTTAAGTAATATAAGAAGGAAGAAAAGGGAAAAGTAGAGGATATGGAGAATAAGGAAGGGAAAATAAGGAAGGGAAAAGAAAAAGGGAAAAGGAAGAAGAACTTAGAAAACTTAGAGAAATTTAGAAAAACTTAGAAAGACTTAGAAAGATTTGCACTGGATGTGTTTCTTAATGTGCATGTTGAGAAATGGTAAGGTGTTAGATAGAAAAGGGAGAAAATTACATTAGGCCTAAAATCTATGTTCGTTGGCATCGTACCAATCAACCCAGGGTTTCCAGATCTGGTCCCCCACCCTAGGACTTCGTTGAGACTTCCCAAATAGGATTTCGTGGCTAATGTGAAGGTTGGTGGATCTAACCACTCCCCTCAGAGTGGGAGTCTCGATACACTTCCACTTTCTGGTTATTTCTAGTCTGGCGCTCAGGAGGATATGTGTAACTATTAGTCTGTGGGGCATAGGGAATTGATCTATTCCTAGGGACAGGATAGCCAAGTCCCTCTTGAAGGGACATGTGTGGTTCGTGATCGAACTGATAAGGGCGAACACTTCGTTCCAATATTTCCTCAACCAAGGACAATCTCCCAATATATGTAGTAACGAGCCTCTCTGGCCACACAATCTCCAGCATGCGGGGGAGGACTGAGTGTAAAAGTTTGCCAATCGCGAAGGAGTTAAATACCATTGTAGTAAGATCTTCTGGTACAATTCCCAAAGGTTGGCGCATTTAGTGGCTTTGTACACCGAGGAAATTGCAATTTTCCATTGGGATATGTCATATGTGTCTCTGAGGTCCCATTCCCAAGATCTCATAGAAGGTGTTTTTTTTTTTTTTTCCAAAATATTTTATTGGGTTTATAGGAAAATCATACAACAAATACAAAAGGACTGGGGTACAGTGCCTAGTCCAAAAAGAATTATACATAATCCAATGGTGTACAGCATTAACAAACAGGTATAGATATTTCATGGACTTGTTCGATTATTGGACTAGTTTAGGACTATACAGCAGACCTCCAGGGAGAGGTAAAGGGAAAGATAAAGGTAAGTAAAGGCTAAAGAAACAAGTAGAGAGAGGGAGGAGAGCAAGAAGAGATCTTTATATATTCTAGATGCACCATAGCTAGAATGATAGCTTAACAATAGCTTAATACCTTGGGTCACCATATGTGAGCTTGAGTCATTAGTCAAAAGCTAGAGGGTAATGGGGGGGAGGGGAAGATAGTTACACTGTGACATCATAGTACCTTGGGTGAGTGTTGGTCACGGAGGTTGAGGAGATGTAAAAGCATAAGAACCTGTGGATAAGGCATTTTTTTCTGAGGTAGATAGGTATTGCAAGATGAAAGCTGACCACTTTAATTCAAACTGGATTTTGGAGAGCGATGGAGTGGAGCGAGTGTCCATGTTATCTCTGAGTAGCAAAATTTTCAGCTCTTTTATCGTGGCTGATATAGAGGGAGGGGATGGAGTGATCCAATGTTGGAGGATTGTCCTGCGAGCCGTGAGCAGGGCTAGTAGTATCCATTGCCGCGTGTGTCTGGGCAGGCGGTGGTATATGGAGGCGTGTGTTTCCATGCGGGGGGGGCATCCAAAAAGTAGGAGTGTCGGGTCCATCATGGGGCAATACTGAGTCACTTTGGATACTAGGCGGATAACCGACGTCCAGAATAGCACTATTGGAGGGCAGTTCCAGAGTCTATGTAGAAGCGATGGTTTGATTGTTAGGCACCAGGGACAGGCCGGGCCTATTTCAGGGGCCTTTGATGCAGAAAAGGGGTAGTACGCCCTGTGGATGATCTTGAATTGGGTCTCTCTCCACGACTCGTTTTGAATGACAGACCTGGTAAGACTGTACCCATGTATGATGTCATCCACTTCCACAATACCGGGCAGGTCTTTGGCCCATGATGACATGGAGGTTTTTTGTAGGGGTACTGACAGTTTTCCAAGCAGTGGAGTGTATATGTCCGATATTGAGTAGGTACCATTTTTAACAAGGGTATCGATGAATGATGCTCGTAGGCGGACAGATTTATTCGGGCATATCTTGTTTATAAAGGCTACATATTGCATGTATGGGAAGTAGTGGTTTTGGGGGAGGTGGAATTCCAGTGACAGCTGGGAGAACGATTTGATAGTGCCTGTGGCATCCCGGAAAAGGGAGTGGATCTTATCTAGACCTTTGTCCCTCCATTTAGAGAAGGGCTCGTACTGTAGACTGGGTGTAAACATTGGATTCCCATAAATCGGGAGGTGCTTAGAAAATAGTGGAGATAGCCCCAGTTTTTTTCTGACTTCTCGCCAGGCCACTAGGGTGTCTCTGAAGAGGAGGTTATGTTTGATTGACACTGGTAGTTTCTGAAGTGGGCTATGGAGTATGGCCGCTAAGTCAGAAGGCCTGACCATCGATGACTCAAGGTTGAAGTTAGAGTATTTGGAGGAACCCAGTATCCAGTCCAGCCCGACCCTCAGTAGGCAGGCCAAATTATATAGCCGTATATTGGGAAGACCAACTCCACCCTCACCCTTCGGGAGAAACAGTTTGGTCAGAGCTATTCTCGGCTTGGCTTTTTTCCAAATAAATTTGGTTATGGCTTTGTTTAACAATTGGATATCCTTATGTTTCAGCAGTAAGGGCAATGTCTGAAGGGGATATAGTAGGCGAGCAAAACTGACCATTTTAAATAATGCGCATCTCCCGAAGAGAGAGAGAGGTAGATCCATCCAAGCTTCAAGTTCAGCTACCAACCTATTAATCAAAGGAGGATAGTTCAGAGTGTATAGAGAAGACGGTGTTTTGCCAATCCGCAAGCCTAGGTATGTTATATAGGTACTCGCTATTCTTAAAGAAGGGGGGGGGGTGGGCGTGGCGCAGGGGGGTGATACCTAAGGGGAGAATCTCGCTCTTCGAGAAGTTAATTTTGAGTCCCGAGCACTTACGGAAGTCTCCAAAAATATCTTGTATGGCCGGTATGTCCGTGTGGGGAGATGAAGTAAATATCAGTATGTCGTCTGCGAATAGAGCTACTCTTAGTTCCTCCTGCCCTATGTGAAGCCCATGCAATAGAGGGGACAGAGAAAGAAGGCGGGATAGGGGTTCTATAGCGAGGTTGAAGAGCAGAGGGGAAAGGGGGCACCCCTGCCTTGTTCCTCTGTGTAGACGGAAGGGTGGGGACTGTATGCCTGCTGCAGTGACCGTGGCGGAGGGGGCTGAATATACGTTTTGGATGAAGGAATAGAACGACCCCTTCAGGCCCAAACGTTGCATAACCAGAGAAAGCCACTCGAAACTGACGTTATCGAATGCTTTCTCCGCGTCAAGGGTGACTATCGCTGTATCTTCAGAGGGGTGTGTCTGTGCATATTCGAGGGCCATCAGTACTTTACGGATATTAGCCGCAGCGGATCTGCCTTTTGTAAATCCTGATTGGGCGTTATGTATAAGTGATGGCATAATATCTCCCAGTCTGGTGGCTATAATCTTAGATAATATCTTGGAGTCTACATTTAGTAATGAGATGGGGCGAAAGGATCCTGGGTCTAGCGGATCCTTCCCTTTCTTCGCAATAAGTTTGATATTGGCCAGGTGTCCCGTAGGAAGATACGGCCCCCCTGCCCATATGTGATTGAAAACCGTGTGAAGAGTGGGTAGAAGGTCTGGGTTCAGGAGTTTGTAGAATTCGGGTGTGTACCCATCTGGTCCAGGCGCCTTTCCATTAGAGAGACCTCCCAATGGCTGTTTAATTTCTGTCAGGGATATGGGCGCATTTAGTTGTTCTAGTTGTTCGGGGTCTATCAAGGGAAGTTTAGTGGTTTTTAAAAGGGATTCGGCCAGATCCCTATCTACCGGTTCTGCGCTATACAGTGTGCTGTAGAAGTTTTCCAATGTCCTATTGACATCTTTGGGTGTTATGGATAGAGAGCCATCAGGGTTCCTAAGCTTGTCAATGTGTGTCGGCGTGTAGGGGCCCCTAGTGAGTCTGGCTAGGAGTTTGCCTGCTTTGTTCCCAAATTTGTGGAAAAGCAATTGTGCTGCTGATTGTTTTGTTTTTTCCACTTTTTCCGCCCAATTATCAAATCTTTCTTTGGATGTTACCCATTCCTTAAAGTTGCTGTCTGTGCGGTTGTTATTAAGGTTTTGCTGTGCTATGCGCAGTTGGTTATTCGCTGCCACGAATTGTCTTTGTGCGTTCTTTTTGTACCCCGCTGCGTATGAGATAATCCTACCTCTCATGTAAGCTTTACCCGCTTCCCAGAGTAAGTTAGGGTTATCCATGTGTTGGGCATTGTCACGTAAGTATTCCGCCCAAGCTGCGGTCAGCATAACTTTAAAATCATCATCATGGGCTAGATAGGCTGGGAATCTCCATTGAGGGGGAGATGTAGTTGGCCTAAGATAGTTGAGTGAAATCGCGATTGGGGAGTGATCAGAGATCACCAAGTCGTGTATGATCGTGTCATGTATGCGTGGTAGGAGAGCATGTGTGCACAGAAAGTAGTCAAGTCTTGCAAAAGTCTTGTGAACTGGTGAGTAAAAAGTGAAGCCTGTGTCTATGGGATGCTGCAACCTCCACGTATCAATAAGGTTCATTGCCTGAGTCATATGCCATAATGGGGTGGGTCGGGGGGAATGGGATGCTCGAGGTTGTAGTCTAGGTCCGGACCTGTCTTCCTGGTCATTGAGAGTCGAATTGAAATCACCCCCCACAAGATGAGGGGTGGAGTCCTGTAGTTGTAGGAGTGGTGTCAATCGCGAGAAGTATTCCTGGTCAGGAGAGTTGGGGGCATAAATGTTGGAGATCCGAATGTCTCCTGTGGGGAGTCTAAGAAGTATTGATGTACATCTCCCTTCTGAGTCATTGGTGGTAGTGATTAGGTCATAAACCAGGTTTTTATGTATCAAAATAAGCGTGCCTGCCTTACGGTTGATCGAAGTCGATCCCACCACTTTCCCTACCCACAGTTTTTTCATTCTAAAAAAATCCTTATCTTCTAGGTGTGTTTCCTGTAGTAAAGCTACATCTGCCTTTAAACGTTTAAGATGTCTGAGTATTTTCATTCGCTTTGTCGGTGCTCTTAACCCTTTGACATTCCAGGAAATTACTTGTAATTGGGTCATGGTGAATGTGGTGTGGGGGTAAAGATGTAGAAATTTATATTGTTCTTACCCTGTTTCCGAGAGGTGGCTTCAGGTGTGGATGGTAAAAGGAAGCTTTCGGACTCACATTTGCATTGGCTAGACCGTCTTCTCGTGGGAAAAGGAAAGGTGTCAAGAGAGACAGAAAGGAAAATAGAAGAAAGAGAAATTAACTTCAACACAACCATACAGTAATCAACTGACTTCGCTTTTTTCCGTATGTACTCTCCCCACCGGACGTACCGCTACACCGCCAGTAGGGGGGGTAAATTGTACTGGCATAGCCATATTCATGTGAAAACCTTGCAATCGCCTGTTTACGGTTCTCGGACTGGTTAATCATTAGTTTTGATTGCGGGCTATCGTGTGATAAGAGTACATACCTATTGAATGCTAAGAGGGAGGCACCCTTGGCGGGCCCAGAATACAAACGTAACATTTCGGCATCAGCCGTAGTAGCCCTGCCTGTAAACTATGAGGTGGGCAGCTTTGACAAATCAGATGTCATCGGCTAAATAAACAATATTGCTTAAAAACAGAGGAAAATAAAAGAAAAATGTAACAAGTTAACTGAGCTAACGCTCACAGTGCCATAACAGGCTGCAGGTATTCTGTCGATTTTGCAGCATGGCGCTTAGGGTGGAGACCCCAGAATGTGTATCTGGGTGTTAGTGCGCGCTGCAACGGCCCTGCAGTGTTGGCATCAAAAATAGCCCCGTAGGGAGATGGGGACATAAAAGGAGCAAATAAAGGATCAATACAGACGATCTGTTGGTATCCCAGAAGGAGTGGGTGGAAGTCATCCGGATCCTTGGTGTTCAGATGTCTGCGTTGGCTTGAGGCGCTTCGGTGGTTCCTTGCGTGGGCTTCTCTGTTCCCTTGGGCCCTGTTTCACTCGGTCTGCGTACGTGCTTGAGGGCTCTTGCGTGATGGATAACGATTGCAGGAATGCTCTGGCCTTCTCAACCGATTGGAGTGTATGTTGTTTTCCATCTGGAGCTTGTAAACGAAGCACCGCTGGGTAGGCCAGCGTGAAGCGGAGACCTTTTTTATAGAGCTCAGCGCAGATAGGTTGGAAGTCTTTCCTTTTGCGCGATACCTCTGCTGAATAGTCGGCAAATAACAGAATTTTGTGTCCCTCAAACTCCAGCGATCTGGACTTGCGAAAGGCCTGTAGCAACTCCGTTCGATCAGCGTAGTTCAGGAACTTGGCAATAACGGGTCTGTGTCGGGCCTGGTCTTCAGATTGCGCGCCAATGCGATGCGCTCTTTCCACCACGCATCTGTGGTTAAGGCCTAAAATTTGCGGCAAGGCCTCTGCACAAATGTCTATCAGGGAGCCTTGTTTGTGCGACTCAGGGAGGCCTATTATGCGTAAATTATTTCTTCTGGAGCGATTCTCGAGGTCCTCCATGCGCTCGTGTAGGATCTGCTGGTCCTGAGTGAATCGCTCCAGGGCTGTCTCCATACAATGCTGGTCTTCCTCTACCGAGGACACCCGGTGTTCAATTGTGTCTAGCCTTGTGGAGTGCTCTCCCAGCTCTCTCCTGAGCTGTTGTATGCCCTCCGCTACCGCCCTGTCCACCGCCGCTGTAATAGTGGGTGAGAGCAGTGCGGCCACTGCTTTTGCAATTCGTTCATGGGTGCTAGCGTGGTCAGGCATAGCGGGGAGTGAGGTGTCCATACCTTCCGGATGGGGTCCACTGTCCAGCTGAGGACTGAAGGAGCCTGGCTGCGGGCCTCCGTGGGTCGAGGTAGTGCCTTTGTAGGCAGAATTATCTGGCGGTGAGTGCGGAGCCTCCGGAGCTAGCGTCTCCTACATACGGCGCCGGAACCGGAAGTCTAGAAGGTGTTTTAGTCAACAGGGTCTTTTGTCCTAGTATGTTATAAAATAGGGATATTTCTTTTATAGAGGTAGTTAAGCTAGTAAGGTAAAGGAATACTCTCCACGGAACCACAACTGATAGTTCTCGAGTGTCTTCTAGGAGGTGTGCTATTCGCATAGTCGTGTATTGGTCTCTAGGAGATAGGCCATATTCTATTTGCAGTGTCCTGAATGTCTTGGTTGCAGGGCCAATTCGGATATCTGCAACAGTTTGGATACCTCTGTCCCCCCAGTGTTTGATGTTGAGATCAGGGATTAACAATTGCAGACCTGTTATAGGGAATGGAATGGTTTGGGGGTTAGGATCGGTCACAGGTTCCCCCATAAATCTCCCCCATGCTTTGAGAGCTGCTTTTATAGTCGGAGAAATGAGTGGGGGAATCCTTGCCATATGTGGGCTGGCTAGTAGTAGATTAGATATGTTAAGGTTTGGGCTCTGTGAGATTTCTAATGGCAGCCACCTCGATCGGCTTCCGCTCCGAAACCAAGATCTCAGTTGCGCTAGGATTGCGGCCCAATAGTAGTCCTTGAGGTGTACGTGTCCCACCCCCCCAGCCGATTTAGCTTTGACCAACTTGTAGAAGGCGCATCTGGCCTTCTTTCCCTGCCAGAGAAATCTATTTACCTGAGATTGAGCAGAAGAGAAAAAACTATCAGGGACTAATATGGGTAGATTTCTAAACAGGTATAGAAATTGTGGCAGGAGTATCATCTTAAATGCTGCTAGGCGCCCTGTCCATGAGGATTCAGTCCAAGAAAGTTCCTTAAGTTTAGAGGGTAAAGAAAGTAAGAAAGAGTGGTAGTTGGCTTCAGCTAAGTGGTCCGTGTCATCTGTCAATGTAATACCTAGGTATTTGATACCCTTAGTGCTCCAAGTATACGGGTATTGTTGCTTAATCCTGGTGGACAAACCCTCACTCAGTCCCAAACCTAAAATATACGATTTGTTTTCATTAACTTTATAGTATGAAACCTTGTTAAAGAGGCCCAGTATGCCTTGCGTTGCTGCTAACAATGTTTCTACATTTGTCATAATCATAATTACATCAACTGCAAAAAGACTGATTGAATGTTGCTCCTTGTTGATTTCAAACCCAGTTATTTCTGGGTGTGATCTCACCGATATGGCCAGTGGTTCCATTAATAAATTAAAAATTAATGGAGACAGGGGGCACCCCTGTCTCGTACCATTGGTTATAATGAATGGAGCTGACAATATACCCGACATATATACCTTAGCCGATGGTTTAGAATATAAGGCCTGGATTGCTGTGAGGATGTTACCACTAAACCCGAACGACTCCAGAGTCCTAGATAGGTACAACCAATGAATCCTATCAAAGGCCTTCTCCGCGTCTAAAGACAGGAGCAGAGAAGGCCTCTGCTGCACCTTTGCCAAGTGGATTATATTGACCATCCGTCTCGTGGCATCAGACGTTTGCCTATTTTTTGTGAAGCCCGATTGATCAGGGTGGATCAGCTCGGGCATAATGTCCACTAATCGAGTGGCAATTAGTTTGGCGTATATTTTGAGATCTATATTAAGAAGCGAAATTGGCCTAAAGTTTGCTGGCGAAGTGGGATCCTTGCCTGGTTTTGGTAAGGCTACTATGAAGGCTTCTAACATTTCAGGAGGAAAAGAGGCAGAGGCAGCCGCCGACTGGAACATCTGTACTAAGCATGGTGTCAATAGAGATTTGAATTCTTTGTAGTATTCGCTACTAAAGCCGTCTGGACCAGGTGATTTGTTAATAGGTAGTGAGTCGATAGTTTTAGAAATTTCGCTGTCGTTGAAGGGAAGATTAAGAAAATCAAGCTGGTCTTTTGATAGCTGGGGGATGTCTATATTCCCTAGAAATGTATCTATAATCTCAGGTGTTGGCTGAAAAGTGGACGAGTCATCTTTAAGGTTGTACAGTTTCCCATAATAGCAGCTAAAGGCGTCGGCAATTTTTTGGGGGTGGGTCACCTTTTGATCTGAATCTGGATGAATAATAAATGGGACCTTTGTTTTATACCTGTGTCCCTTAAGGGCCCTAGACAACAGCTTGCCAGCCTTATTACCCGAAGCGTAGTAGGTCATCCTCAAACGTTTGGAGGCTCGTTCAAAATTTTCCAATAGGTGGAGTCTAAGATTATATCTAAGTTTGGTAAGTTGCTCAGATATTATGCTAGTTGGGTTCTGTTTATTCTTGACGTCTAAATCTGAAATTTGATTCATCAGTTCCGTAAAACGTTTCTGCCTCTGTCTCTTATGCCTCGCCCCTATTTGGATGAATATGCCTCTCATGAATGCCTTGTGGGCATTCCAAACTGTGAAAGGGCTTTGCACAGTGCCTAAATTGGTCTCAAGAAATTCGGTCAAGTGGGTCCGTAGGCGGTCTCTAATCTCCCCGTCTTGCAGCAGGAAGGTATTGAGTCGCCAAACCGGAGCACGGCTACAGGGAGCAGAGTCAGCTAGCGATAGTACTACAGATGCATGATCACTCCAGGATATATCATTAATTTTAACTGACTGAGCCTGAAATAAGACCCTCTGCTCAACTAAAAATAGATCAATTCTCGTATAGACACAATGTGGGGTAGAAAAAAACGTAAAGTCCCTTTCGTTGTCGTGCAGGCAACGCCAAGCATCGTAGAGGTTGTTTTTGGTGATTGATAGCGATAGTGCTGGAAGGTGGCGTGTGGAAGAAGTAGTAGAGTCCATAGTCGGATCGGGAACCATGTTGAAGTCTCCGCATAGGATAAGTAGCCCTCGGTGGACTCTTTGGACTGTCCTCATCAATTTGTTGAAGAAGTACACCTGGCGCTTGTTGGGTGAGTAAACGTTGACTATGGTGTAAGTTGTAGAGTCTATTTCACATATCAAAATCAAAAATCTTCCCATGGGATCTCTGATGGTGTCATGTAGCTTGAAAGCAACAGTATCCCTGATGGCCGTCATTACCCCCTTGGTTTTGGAGTCTGCATTGGCCATAAACACATGTGGGAAGCTCCGGTGGGAGCATTTTGAAGGAGATTTTGCACAGAAGTGCGTTTCCTGGGCGCAAATAATGTCGCAGTGGTGTGTAAGACCTTCTTTCCAAAGGGACTTCCTTTTAACTGGGTGATTAAGCCCTTTAGTGTTCATGTATAGTATATTAAGTGGCATAGCGGTTGAGGGGGGTAGATGCTACGAGACAGCATAGGGTAGTAGTAATAGGTCCTGTAAAGGTCAGCACTACCACACCTGGGTAGGCGACGTGGTTGTAGATCAATGGATGAAATGGTAAAAAGAGGGTACTCACATGGCCAGGTGCTTGGGGTGGGCCTAGTTGGCAGTAGATCCTGGGAGAACGTTCTGTAGCGACCTTTGGTAAAAGTCCGTGAAGCTCCGTTCGGCATCCAGTGTAGAAGAGAAAAGGAGATCTAGGCAATGATTCAAAAAGTATTGAAAAAAAAGAAAGAAAACAGAAAAAACAAAACTTTGTTAACCATAACATTGCTGCTGCAATCCTGGCAGCAGCCACACAAAAGGATAGTTCCTTTCCGCAGCGGTTTGCTGCAAATTGCAATTCGCAACGGGGGGAAAGTTCAGGACAAACTGAGTTGGTTCCGGGTATAGGGAACCTAGGTGTAGTTAGGGCCCATAGACCACATCAAATGTGCGACTTGGCATTCCTGGCCGTAACCTGCCTCCATTCGGGTTCCACTCGGCGGGGGTTACGGTCTGGGGTAGAGCCTTCAGCAGTGTCAGGTAGAATACCCCAGTCTCTGAGCAGATCAAGGCCTTTTTCTAAGGATGTAATTATAAAGGTGCGATTGTCTTTGGTAACAGAGAGCTTAGTTGGGTATCCCCAGCGGTATATGATCTTATGGTTGCGGAGCACTTTGGTTACTGTATTCAAGTTCCGCCGTTTCATAAGTGTGTATTGAGATAAGTCTGCATAAAACTGTAAATCCTGGTACTGCTGAGGGATAGAATCATGCCGTCTCATCACCTGCATAAGTTGCTCCTTGACATGGAAAAAATGCAGTCTTAGAAGTACATCCCTGGGGACCAGCTCAGGGAGATGGGAAGGTTTGGGCAATCGGTGGATTCTATCGATAGTTACATCCAGATCCACTAGTTCCGGTATAAGAGCCTTAAACATGGTGGAGGTGTATTTACTTAGATCAGTCTGTAACACCGATTCTGGTATACCCCTAATCTTCAGGTTGTTTCTCCTGGATCTGTCCTCTAAATCCGCTAATTTCGCTTTAACCCAGTCAGAGTCTGCATCCTTGCCTTCATTCGCATCCACCAGATCATTTATTGTTGTGGCATACTCCTCCATTTTTGTCTCTATGTGATCCACCCTCCTGCCCATTTCTTGTATATCTTTACCCATGCAGTGCATGCAAGACGCCATATCTGACTGCAAAGTGCTCCTCAGAGATATTAACATGTCCTTCAGGACAGTATCGATGACAGGTTGGTTCTGCGTGGGGAAGGAGACTATAGAATCGGATAGATCCCTCGTGTCCTCCCCAGAATCTGAGGCCTGGCTCCCATCCAGGCTTGCGGCCTTGCCGTATCCCCCATCATCCAGCCTGGGTTTAGATTTAGCTGGGCTGCGGGTGGTCGGGGTTGAGGGAGTAGATAGTGCTACATCTGGGGATAGCAGGATTTGATTACGAGTACCTGCTTTTGATGTCTTCCTCTGCGAGGATGTATGTGCAGGCGAGCAGGCCCCGGCGCCATCTTGGATTCCGGCTCTTCCGTGCGGAACGAAGAAGTCTGTTAGCCGTTGCGGCCTCCGGACCGTGTGCCGCTTCCCCGTCATGGCTGCTAATCACCCGGGCAGGCTCTCCAGGTAGGTGGGAGAAGAATTGGGGTCTCTCTTGGGCTGCTAGATGTCGCTCAGGGTCCCGATGTTCCGGAGCTCCGGTCTCACGCGTCCATCCGGCTTGCGCGCTAAGCCACGCCCCTCCCATTTATTTTTGATCCACAGGGTTTACTATACCCCCAAGAAATTACATAGTTTTGGAAGGTTATTGGGTTAAGATTTTGGACATTATAAATGCAACCTTTGGGACTACTCTGGAACTCGAGGCCAGGGTTTGCCTATTGGGTTGCATCGAGGAGAGTACGGGGCGGAGGGACACATTAGAAGCAGTTATAAGATGCCTGTTTCAGGCGAGGAAATTGATAGCATTACATTGTGGAAAAAACAAAAGTGTGGCGCTGATGAATGTATAAAACAAAGTCCATATGATAGGACAATTGCAGGTAGTAAATAAACCAAAGTCCACAGTAGAACCTGATCTCTGAAGCAGATGAAAGGCAACAAAAAATAAGTTCTTTAAACCAAGAAGATGGGTATAGATGTCTGCTTACCAGATGTAGAGACTTGAATAGGTATACACCTATCAAGTCATCCAGGCTTATAGGTTACTGAGAACCTGATGTCGTCTGTTGGGGGAAAGAGATGCAGGATCCAATAGTCCTTCCTCCTGAGTGTTGTAGATTAGCCGATAACCATGTAGAAGTCTCAAACACGAGAATCGATGATTGACCAAAAGGAAATTAAAACACACATAGCGTGATACTGTATATGGTTGAAATTTATTTTAAGGGAATAAAAATTTACACTCACGTGTGACCGGAGGTAATAAAAGCGCTTGTATATTAAAAGGCAGAAAAGGTCAGTGTCTTCTCCCGACGCGTTTCGTCCAAAAGAACATCGTCTGGGGCACTGACCTTCTGCCATATGAGCCAAATATATAACAGTAGATGTCCCCTACCTTGATTCCGTGATCCGTATGGGGACAGGTCGCGTCGCATCTCAATGGATCTCCACTTCCGGGTTGGAGCAAGATGGAGTCGCTAGCGTGCGCATCAAGCCTCGATCTGAAAACGAGGCTTGAAGAAGAATGGTACGCACATTATGCGGGACAGCACTCACAAGGCAGGGAGCAGAACGTACCTACGCTACACACCAGCGTGAGTAACGTGACGCGACTGGCGTTCTGACTATGAGGCGCAATGAGGAAAAATATGCGTGTCACCGGCATAAGACGAAAACTCACGTGGTGTAAAGCCTCCAATAGAGGCACGCGGTGGGCATGAAACAAAACCGCAACACAAAAGAGTGGGGACATCTAGCGTTTAAATAAGAGATGGCACCAAATAACCAATTATGAGTCAGTTAGATGTGATAATGGTCACAAATGCATGTGAATATTAAATGCAAATAACAATAAGAAAATTCATCTAAAAATTCATAGATACATAAAATAACAATCTATTGATGTATAAGAATAAAAGATGAGATCAAAATAAATTTAAAAATAAGAAGTCTAAAAATGTAAAAAGAAACTTCTACATGATCATATTTAACCACAGTACCATAATAAAAAACAGAGAATGGGGATAATCATGATTTGTTAATAAAAGAATTAATATCCCATTCAACATTCAATCCATATGGCATATACGTTTGTAACTCGTATATCCAAAATGTTTCAAGCCTCGATACCCCTCTAGTCTTGGCTCCACCTCTCCAGGGGGCCACAAATTTGTCTATAATCAAAAATTGGGTACCAGCAGGATCTCGATTGTGTTCTTGTCTGAAATGGCGTGGTACCGTGTGTTTTGTATTGCCCCCTAAAATCTTAGCAACATGTTCACCTACGCGAACTGAGAATGCTCTAATAGTACGACCCACATATTGCTTGCCGCACGGACAAGTAATCAAGTAGACAATATGTGTGGTGGCACAGGTGCAAAAAGATTTAATCGGGTAAATTTTGCCCGTAATGCGTGACTGAAATTCAACAGATTTCGATCTCCCACAAGTGTTATACAAACAAACGTTGCATTTTTTGCACGGATAGTACCCTTTCATATCATGAAAGAACGTTGGTTGGGTGGGTGGGTCAACAACATTAGGAGCAATTTTGTTCCTCAAAGTGGGGGCTCCTCTAAAGATCACCTTCGCCCTATCTGGTAATAACGGACCCAAAGTTTTATCCTGTTTGAGCACATCCCAATGTCTATCAAAGATCTTTTTGATGTCATTGTGTTGAGTTGAGTAGGACGTGAGCATCGAAAATCTGAATGATGTATCGGGCTCACGAGGGACTCTTTCATTCAACAAAGAGTTACGGTCAATAAGTGCAACACGATGCAATTCTGCCTCGACTGACATTGAGTCATAACCTTTATCTAGAAATCTTTCTTTAAGCATGGAAGCCTGAGCGAGATAAGTTTCGCTATCAGTACAGTTCCTCCGTAGTCGGAGGAACTGGCTCTTAGGTACCGATTTAAGCCACGATTTGTGGTGACAGCTGTCCACCGGAATGAAGCTGTTCCTGTCCGTAGGTTTGAAAAAAGTACGGAATTTAAACTGTCTAGACTCAATGGCTATCTCTAGATCTAAAAAGTTAACCTTAGTCAGACTGGAATCAAAAGTGAACTTGATGCCACGATTGTTTAAATTCAGAGAACTAAAAAATTCTCCTAGGGCTTCAGCAGTGCCATCCCATAGGAGGAGGACGTCATCTATATATCTGGCCCATAACACCAAGGACGGGTGTCTGTCAGAATAGATGACGTCCTCCTCCCATTTGGCCATGAACAAATTCGCCAAACTGGGGGCAAACTTGGCCCCCATGGCAACACCACGTTTTTGAACAAAATACTTCTGATTGAACCAGAAATAATTTCTAGTTGTGGCAAACTCGAGAAGTTCCAAAATATAGGACTTCTGGTCACCAGTAATTGAAGGATCGAGGCCCAAAAAATAGGAAACAGCCTCCATTCCCAGTTGCTGGGGGATACAGGTATAAAGGGACTCCACATCTGCTGTGGCAAGCAGATAGTCACCCTTAAGTTCTATATCACCAAGCATTTTAATGGTAGAGGTGGTGTCCTTCAGATAGGAGGGGGTACGCTTTACCAGGGGTTGCAAATAACAATCAATATAACGGCCAATTCTGGATGTGATAGAATCAATCACGCTAATTATTGGTCTTCCAGGAGGCTTGTATGGGTCCTTATGGATTTTAGGCAGGTAATATATTGTTGGGATTCTTGGGGCAACTGGTATCAAAAAAGATCTCTCTTTCTGGTTGAGAATGTGTGAATCAAAACCCTTAGTAATCAGGACTTCCAATTGTTTCTTATAAACATTAGTGGGGTTATTGGGAAGTACTTGATAAGTTGCTGCATCTCCAAGAATACGGTCCATTTCTGCAATATAATTATCCTTATCTAAGATGACTATCCCCCCGCCTTTGTCAGCAGGGCGGACTATAATGTCCTTCTGGTCGCAAAGGGAACGGAGTCCTTCCCTTGGTAGAGGATGGTTATAAAAATTTTTTATAGGTAGAGACTTCAAATCTTTAAGGATTAAATCTTTGAAAATATTAACCGAAGAAGAGGAAGGGACTGGAGGATTAAACAAAGAGGGATTGGAAAGTCCTGAATGTACAGTCCCTGATGTAGCAGCCCTCTCAGTCGAGGGTGTATTAGATATAAAGTGACGCTGGATATTGATCTTGCGTATAAATTTATTTACATCTATAAATGTATCGAATTTGTTTAATGGACATGGGGGGGCAAATTTAACACGCCACTTAATAACATATCCTGGATTGCTGGAAGTGTTTACAAACATTTCCCCCGCTATGTGATGGCCTTTGCATCCAGTTTTTATTTATGTTCCTCGGAGATGTAATTCTCGATTAAAAGTGCAGCAGTACATATGTCTACGTTTCCCTGCCAGCCCCAAACGGCACAGCTGACGTCCGCCCCTCCTTCCGGTCCAGTTTGCACCAATCGTGACCGTCAGGGCGGATCGCTCACATCCAATAGCCGTAGCCGATGGGGTACAAAGGGATAGTGACAGCGCTGAGTAGCCACGCCCTCTGTCGAAGTCGGAAGTGACGAAACGCGTCAGGGCGTGGCTACAACAGCGCAACACAGGAGCCTGCTTTCGTTCCATAACCACCTATCACTACATCAGCGTTACAAGCACTCGTGCGGCCCCTGGTGCCCATAGGACGTCGGTGACGACTGGAATCACAGGCTTGCTATTTTTTCGTTCATTCTTTACATATTTTCTGTACGGGCATTTACATATGGGGATTGTTCCCCTCTATACATTGTAGTTACCTTTGTTTTAGCAATACTTCACTATTGAGTGTCTTTTTGCTTACATGCATCTTCAATGAGAATGACCGCCGCAGACAGTAAGAGCAGTGGAAGATGTGCCTAAGGGGATATTAATTTTCTCTTGCTGGTAGTGGTAAGCTTGCACCCCATAAGGGAGCATTATCACTCCTATTGGTGAACCTTGAATAAGGTATAGGGTGCACTAACGCCTTGTTTTCTGATCACCAAACACATCACCCCTGTCTCTTCCTTTAAGCTCCGCTCTGGGGCTAATCACTTTAAAACCATTCTTATAGCGCTGTTTTTATCATTTGAACAACGGTTCTTTATTTATTTATGATACTTCGTTTTATGTCTTTTAGTGGGGCTTTTCCCATTTTTTAAAATAGCTGCTTCTTGGATTTTTTATCAATTTTAATTATTATTGATATTTCCACCACATCCCTTTTACATCTATTTCTTCACTCGGGATCAGTTGTTTTATCCAGTCTTTGGCGCCGGAAGTGCATTTTTAGGTTCCGTTTGTCTGGTTTATGCACCTTAAATTTAGGGCAAATTTAAGGCCTTTGTCTAATACAACAAGCTCGTCCTCAGTGAGTACATGTTTACTTAGGTTAAATAGTCCTTGACCAATCAAACTTTTCTTTTTTTCTTTCCTTTGGTGTTTCCGGCCTCCCCTATTACCTCTCTTACGTCTGATGGCCTTTTCAGGCCCTGAGTACCCCTGTGAAAATCCTGATTATTAGAAGATGTAGAGCCATAATGGCCGTAGCTCTGCTGAGGTCGCTGATAATCTAATGGGCCATCACGGATGTCACGAAGGGGTAAATACCTATTATCCGTAAGGGTAGGGGGATAATTGTAATATTGGGGGCCTGTACCATACGGGGTCCTATAATCATTAGGTCTCCCTGGAGAGTCTTCATAATCATGATAGTCCTGTCTATGATGATAGGACCCTGTATCACGATGGTTACTTGTAGACCGACCCCTCCTACCACCTCTACTGTGATTGCTACGGCCCCTGTTAGGGGGTGTCGCAACTTCAGAACGTCTACCCTTCAGAATTTGTCTGAATGGCGGCGGAGGTTTAGGAGCTACTTGATGTGATGTAGTGGGTGGTGGATCATTAGCATGATTATCAGCTACATCAACTTCAATGGGTGAACCTAGAGCCGTGGAACTAGACAAAATTGACTGCCATTTGAAGACAGTACCAGATTTATAGTCTCCAGCATCCCTGGTATATTTTTTATGTTTTTTATTTCTTTGGTCTCTATCCTCCTTTTCAAGGTGAGCCTGAAGGTTGGAAGAAAGGGAATTATATTCTGATGAATCTTTCAGAGATAAAAGTTTATCCTTAACCTCTTTAATTTCCTTATCCAGTAAGAGTAGCCTATCCTGCTTCCTGGAGACTAGAAAAGTCAAAAAATTGGTACCTGCTACATTGAAATAGCGGAACCAGGAGTCTAAGTCTGGATCTCCTTGCTGGGGTTGTATTTCCCACCGAAGACTCCTGGGTACCATATTCTCAAGTATGTACTGTTTCAAGAATAAAATATCCCATTGTAGATGAACCTCAGAAACCATAATATTTTTCAATCTGAGGAATAAACCCCCTATTTCCGTATCGTTAGTAATAGTAGTGAACACCCCTTCTGTATTGACTTTGCGTTGGGCTCTATATTCAAAGATGTCCATACTTGAACAGAGACTGAACGGGTGAAAAAAGAGGCTGCTGCAAAAACCGAGATCTAAAATGCAACAAGGAAAAATATAGACACAAATAGCGTCTATGCGGTAATGCGCTGCCAAAATAATCCTAAACTAAGCAGACAACACAACAAAAAATAGATCACTTTTTGTCACAAATAGAGCATGGAAAAAACAAAAGTGTGGCGCTGATGAATGTATAAAACAAAGTCCATATGATAGGACAATTGCAGGTAGTAAATAAACCAAAGTCCACAGTAGAACCTGATCTCTGAAGCAGATGAAAGGCAACAAAAAATAAGTTCTTTAAACCAAGAAGATGGGTATAGATGTCTGCTTACCAGATGTAGAGACTTGAATAGGTATACACCTATCAAGTCATCCAGGCTTATAGGTTACTGAGAACCTGATGTCGTCTGTTGGGGGAAAGAGATGCAGGATCCAATAGTCCTTCCTCCTGAGTGTTGTAGATTAGCCGATAACCATGTAGAAGTCTCAAACACGAGAATCGATGATTGACCAAAAGGAAATTAAAACACACATAGCGTGATACTGTATATGGTTGAAATTTATTTTAAGGGAATAAAAATTTACACTCACGTGTGACCGGAGGTAATAAAAGCGCTTGTATATTAAAAGGCAGAAAAGGTCAGTGTCTTCTCCCGACGCGTTTCGTCCAAAAGAACATCGTCTGGGGCACTGACCTTCTGCCATATGAGCCAAATATATAACAGTAGATGTCCCCTACCTTGATTCCGTGATCCGTATGGGGACAGGTCGCGTCGCATCTCAATGGAGAAAAGTTTGATTGGTCAAGGACTATTTAACCTAAGTAAACATGTACTCACTGAGGACGAGCTTGTTGTATTAGACAAAGGCCATAAATTTGCCCCCCCATGTCCATTAAACAAATTCGATACATTTATAGATGTAAATAAATTTATACGCAAGATCAATATCCAGCGTCACTTTATATCTAATACACCCTCGACTGAGAGGGCTGCTACATCAGGGACTGTACATTCAGGACTTTCCAATCCCTCTTTGTTTAATCCTCCAGTCCCTTCCTCTTCTTCGGTTAATATTTTCAAAGATTTAATCCTTAAAGATTTGAAGTCTCTACCTATAAAAAAATTTTATAACCATCCTCTACCAAGGGAAGGACTCCGTTCCCTTTGCGACCAGAAGGACATTATAGTCCGCCCTGCTGACAAAGGCGGGGGGATAGTCATCTTAGATAAGGATAATTATATTGCAGAAATGGACCGTATTCTTGGAGATGCAGCAACTTATCAAGTACTTCCCAATAACCCCACTAATGTTTATAAGAAACAATTGGAAGTCCTGATTACTAAGGGTTTTGATTCACACATTCTCAACCAGAAAGAGAGATCTTTTTTGATACCAGTTGCCCCAAGAATCCCAACAATATATTACCTGCCTAAAATCCATAAGGACCCATACAAGCCTCCTGGAAGACCAATAATTAGCGGGATTGATTCTATCACATCCAGAATTGGCCGTTATATTGATTGTTATTTGCAACCCCTGGTAAAGCGTACCCCCTCCTATCTGAAGGACACCACCTCTACCATTAAAATGCTTGGTGATATAGAACTTAAGGGTGACTATCTGCTTGCCACAGCAGATGTGGAGTCCCTTTATACCTGTATCCCCCAGCAACTGGGAATGGAGGCTGTTTCCTATTTTTTGGGCCTCGATCCTTCAATTACTGGTGACCAGAAGTCCTATATTTTGGAACTTCTCGAGTTTGCCACAACTAGAAATTATTTCTGGTTCAATCAGAAGTATTTTGTTCAAAAACGTGGTGTTGCCATGGGGGCCAAGTTTGCCCCCAGTTTGGCGAATTTGTTCATGGCCAAATGGGAGGAGGACGTCATCTATTCTGACAGACACCCGTCCTTGGTGTTATGGGCCAGATATATAGATGACGTCCTCCTCCTATGGGATGGCACTGCTGAAGCCCTAGGAGAATTTTTTAGTTCTCTGAATTTAAACAATCGTGGCATCAAGTTCACTTTTGATTCCAGTCTGACTAAGGTTAACTTTTTAGATCTAGAGATAGCCATTGAGTCTAGACAGTTTAAATTCCGTACTTTTTTCAAACCTACGGACAGGAACAGCTTCATTCCGGTGGACAGCTGTCACCACAAATCGTGGCTTAAATCGGTACCTAAGAGCCAGTTCCTCCGACTACGGAGGAACTGTACTGATAGCGAAACTTATCTCGCTCAGGCTTCCATGCTTAAAGAAAGATTTCTAGATAAAGGTTATGACTCAATGTCAGTCGAGGCAGAATTGCATCGTGTTGCACTTATTGACCGTAACTCTTTGTTGAATGAAAGAGTCCCTCGTGAGCCCGATACATCATTCAGATTTTCGATGCTCACGTCCTACTCAACTCAACACAATGACATCAAAAAGATCTTTGATAGACATTGGGATGTGCTCAAACAGGATAAAACTTTGGGTCCGTTATTACCAGATAGGGCGAAGGTGATCTTTAGAGGAGCCCCCACTTTGAGGAACAAAATTGCTCCTAATGTTGTTGACCCACCCACCCAACCAACGTTCTTTCATGATATGAAAGGGTACTATCCGTGCAAAAAATGCAACGTTTGTTTGTATAACACTTGTGGGAGATCGAAATCTGTTGAATTTCAGTCACGCATTACGGGCAAAATTTACCCGATTAAATCTTTTTGCACCTGTGCCACCACACATATTGTCTACTTGATTACTTGTCCGTGCGGCAAGCAATATGTGGGTCGTACTATTAGAGCATTCTCAGTTCGCGTAGGTGAACATGTTGCTAAGATTTTAGGGGGCAATACAAAACACACGGTACCACGCCATTTCAGACAAGAACACAATCGAGATCCTGCTGGTACCCAATTTTTGATTATAGACAAATTTGTGGCCCCCTGGAGAGGTGGAGCCAAGACTAGAGGGGTATCGAGGCTTGAAACATTTTGGATATACGAGTTACAAACGTATATGCCATATGGATTGAATGTTGAATGGGATATTAATTCTTTTATTAACAAATCATGATTATCCCCATTCTCTGTTTTTTATTATGGTACTGTGGTTAAATATGATCATGTAGAAGTTTCTTTTTACATTTTTAGACTTCTTATTTTTAAATTTATTTTGATCTCATCTTTTATTCTTATACATCAATAGATTGTTATTTTATGTATCTATGAATTTTTAGATGAATTTTCTTATTGTTATTTGCATTTAATATTCACATGCATTTGTGACCATTATCACATCTAACTGACTCATAATTGGTTATTTGGTGCCATCTCTTATTTAAACGCTAGATGTCCCCACTCTTTTGTGTTGCGGTTTTGTTTCATGCCCACCGCGTGCCTCTATTGGAGGCTTTACACCACGTGAGTTTTCGTCTTATGCCGGTGACACGCATATTTTTCCTCATTGCGCCTCATAGTCAGAACGCCAGTCGCGTCACGTTACTCACGCTGGTGTGTAGCGTAGGTACGTTCTGCTCCCTGCCTTGTGAGTGCTGTCCCGCATAATGTGCGTACCATTCTTCTTCAAGCCTCGTTTTCAGATCGAGGCTTGATGCGCACGCTAGCGACTCCATCTTGCTCCAACCCGGAAGTGGAGATCCATTGAGATGCGACGCGACCTGTCCCCATACGGATCACGGAATCAAGGTAGGGGACATCTACTGTTATATATTTGGCTCATATGGCAGAAGGTCAGTGCCCCAGACGATGTTCTTTTGGACGAAACGCGTCGGGAGAAGACACTGACCTTTTCTGCCTTTTAATATACAAGCGCTTTTATTACCTCCGGTCACACGTGAGTGTAAATTTTTATTCCCTTAAAATAAATTTCAACCATATACAGTATCACGCTATGTGTGTTTTAATTTCCTTTTGGTCAATCATCGATTCTCGTGTTTGAGACTTCTACATGGTTATCGGCTAATCTACAACACTCAGGAGGAAGGACTATTGGATCCTGCATCTCTTTCCCCCAACAGACGACATCAGGTTCTCAGTAACCTATAAGCCTGGATGACTTGATAGGTGTATACCTATTCAAGTCTCTACATCTGGTAAGCAGACATCTATACCCATCTTCTTGGTTTAAAGAACTTATTTTTTGTTGCCTTTCATCTGCTTCAGAGATCAGGTTCTACTGTGGACTTTGGTTTATTTACTACCTGCAATTGTCCTATCATATGGACTTTGTTTTATACATTCATCAGCGCCACACTTTTGTTTTTTCCATGCTCTATTTGTGACAAAAAGTGATCTATTTTTTGTTGTGTTGGCTGCTTAGTTTAGGATTATTTTGGCAGCGCATTACCGCATAGACGCTATTTGTGTCTATATTTTTCCTTATAGCATTACATTGGCAAGCACAAAATCCACCCACAGTAACGGAATGGGTTAATGTAATAAATAACACAATAGGGAAGGAGAGGGGAACATGAATTAGACGGGGAAACCTTAAAAAAATTGAATGCAATATGGGAGCACTGGTTGAGTAAAATAGGCCACTCAATATAATTGTATAGTGTACACTATATAACTGTAAAGCCGCGTACACACCATCACTTTATGTGATGAAAAAAAATGACGTTTTTAAAAACGTCACTTTAATTGACCGTGTGTGGGGGAAAACGTTGTTTTATGTCTTCTAAAAAACGACCAAAAAAAATTGAAGCATGCTTCAATTTTATGTGTCGTTTTTCAAAACGTCAACTTTTACTTCACAGAAATTGACCGTGTGTAGCAAAAACGTCGTTTAAAACGACGTTTTTTTCACCCGCGCATGCCCAGAAGCTACTTATGAAGCAAGCTTCAATGGAAAAACGTGGTGAACGTAACCTCGCTTTGCTAGAACATTGTGAGAAAAACGATGGTGTGTAGGCAACTTCGTCTTTGAAAATCTAAGTTTCAAAAACGTCATTTTTTACTTCACAGAAAATGACGTTTTTTTTCATCACATAAAGTGATGGTGTGTACGGGGCATAAAGGACAAATTAAGAAAGAAATATGGAAAAAATGAATATGCACTTTAGAAGTAAGAGAGGAGGGACGGGGGGAGGGGAATGGGATAAATGGATATTTTTGGTCTATGTAACTAAATGTTTTGTATGTACACGAAATGAATGGATTGTAAAATATGGATATGCAACCTTTTGTATTTGTATGAAAAAAAAAAAAAAAGTATTGAATTAAAAAAACATATATATATTACCCGCTCACTGATTGGTTGCTAGAGGTTACTGTGCAATATTACCATTCAATGATTGGTTGATAGAGGTTACTGCACATTTTTACCGCTCATTGATTGGTTGCTAGAGGTTGCTGCACATTATTACCACTCATTGATTGGTTGCTAGAGGTTACTGCACATCATTACTGCTCACTCAGTGATTGCTAGAGGTTAAACATGAGAAACATATATATATTACCCGCTCACTGATTGGTTGCTAGAAGTTACTGTGCAATATTACCATTCAATGATTGGTTGATAGAGGTTACTGCACATTTTTTACTGCTCATTGATTGGTTGCTAGAGGTTGCTGCACATTATTACCACTCATTGATTGGTTGCTAGAGGTTACTGCACATCATTACTGCCCGAATCAGTGATTGCTAGAGGTTAAACATGAGAAAGATGTGCTACTTTTCAACTTCAGTCCAGTTTTTTTTAAATCCTGTCCGGGTTATTTTTTCCAACTCCTGTCCAGTTTTTTTTTAAATCCAGTCCGGGTTTTTCTTTCAACTCCAGTCCAGTTTTTTTTTAAATCCAGTCCTTGTTTTTTTTTTTTTTGACAAAGAAAAACCCGGACTGGATTTAAAAAAAAAACGGACTGGATTTAAAAAAAAAACTGTACTGGAGTTGAAAAAGAAAAACCCGGACTGGATTTAAAAAAAAACTGGACTGGAGTTGAAAAAGAAAAACCCGGACTGGATTTTTAAAAAAACTGGACTGGAGTTAAAAAAAAAACCCGGACTGGATTTAAAAAAAAACTGGACTGGAGTTGAAAAAAAAAACCCGGACTGGATTTTTAAAAAAACTGGACTGGAGTTAGAAAAAAAACCCGGACTGGATTTTTAAAAAAACTGGACTGGAGTTAAAAAAAAAATTCCGGACTGGATTTAAAAAAAAACGACTGGAGTTAAAAAAAAATCCCGGACTGGATTTAAAAAAAAAACTGGACTGGAGTTGAAAAAAAAGCCCGGTCTGTATTTTTTTAAAAACTGGACTGGAGTTGAAAAAAAAACTGGTCTGGATTTTGTATTTTGATTTGATTTGATTGTATTTGGATTTTGATTTTGTCCGGGACTGGAGTTGAAAAAGAAAAACCCGGACTGGATTTTAAAAACAACTGGACTGGAGTTGAAAAAGAAAAACCCGGACTGGATTTAAAAAAACTGGACCAGAGTTTAAAAAAAAACCCGGACTGGATTTAAAAAAAATGTGGACTGGAGTTGAAAAAAACCCGGACTGAATTTAAAAAAAACTGGACTGGAGTTGAAAAGTAGCACATCTTTCTCATGTTTATAACTCCAGTTATTTTCTTTTTCAACTCCAGTCCAGTTTTTTTTTTAAATCCAGGCCAGGTTTTTTTTTCAACTCCAGTCCAGTTTTTAAAAAAATCCAGACCGGGTTTTTTTTTCAACTCCAGTCCAGTTTTTTTTTTTTTAAATCCAGTCCGGGATTTTTTTTTTAACTCCAGTCCAGTTTTTTTTTAAATCCATTCCGGGTTTTTCTTTTTCTTTTAATCATCCTTTATTTGATTTTAAACAACAAGGAAAACAGAGATTCACGAGTACAATCCAAAGAAAAGAAAAAGGAAAAAGAAACCAAACCCGAGGGGTATTCTTCTAGTTTAACCCCCTTTGATCATATATAACAGGAATATCCATTTAATTACCCATGGAAAGAAAACAAACATTACAAAAAAACATTTCCCCATCTAATTATTCTTCATTTATAACCAGGGGAAGGAAAAACAAATTACATTTTGAATGTTCTGATCCCTGTTTCTTTCCCCTCACTCACTCCTCAAAAGTCGGGGCTCTCACCCTGACAGTACCTTTAATATCCCGTTTCGGTTCTGTCCCCTTCATGCGGGAAACCAAAATCCCGCCATGATTGGGACATTTCCCCTGTATCTCCTTGTTTACTTTACTTGACCCCCCCGTCCCTAACCCCTCCCCAATACCCATTAAACCCAAAAAGAAAAAAAAAAAAAAAAGCAATGCCCCTGCCTGCCTCCCCCCCCCCCCCGGACCCCGCAGCAGTCATCCCACCTTAAGTCTACATCCATCAAGGCTTTCCCCTCCTCCGAATATCTGAATATGTTCCATTCCGCCCACGTTTCCAAGTAGACCCTCCGCTTCTGCCTTGAGGTCCATACTAGGTCCTCCATTCTGTTCAAGTTTTCCACTCTATTAAGCCACATCTTAATAGATGGGGCCCTTGTCTGTTTCCACAGCCCTGGAATACAAGCCCGGGCTGCGTTCAGGAGATGGCACACCACTGTTTTCCTGTAGCGCCTCACTGATATTTCCACATCCTGAAGTATGAAAAAAGACCATTCAGTTGGTAGTTGTTCCTTACAAAATCTTTGTGTAATTTCCCGGACCCTACTCCAGTATCCTAGAATCTTAGGACAAGCCCAAAAAATATGCATAAGGGTTCCTCCTTCCCGCCCACACCTCCAACATCTGTCTGTCATGTCTGGAAAACATTTACTCAAAATCTCAGGGGTCCGATACCACTGAGACAAGATTTTATAATTCATCTCTTGTGTCTTTATACACATGGATGTTTCGAAAATATTCCCTATTATCTTAGGAAGACCTTTTACAGAAGATCAAAAAACTAATTCCCGTTCCCACTTATTAAAGAAGGGTAACTGAGAGTCCGCTGATGGAGTATTAAGTAACGCACTAATTCTTGAGAGGGAGTGCCGTAAAGTCCCCTGCCCGCTACAGTACCTCTCGAACATTGTCAGGGTTCGGCAGTACCTAACTGGTGGTTTTAAGGTGTCTAAAAAGTGGTACAATTGTAAGGATCTCCAAAAGTCTAGTTGGTAGGGGGAGTCTTTCCTCTCCATTTCCTGCCTGGGGATCCAAGCGCCCTCCCTCAGGAAATGCGATGCTTGGAACCACCCCTGTTCCATTAGCTTACTAAAGGGGCCATTCAATGACCCTGGTACAAACTGCGGATTTCCCAAAATTGGGAAAAGGGGTGAATCCTCCGTCGATAGTATCCCCCGTACAAATAGCTTGTGTGCCACCCGCAAGGTGGGTCCTATCAGCGGATGTCTTTTCATTTCTGTTGGGAGAGCCCGGTAACACCATGCTGCCCGCTGTAGGATACTACCGCATTGGTCCTGCTCTAGCCCCGGCCATAACTTTACTCCAGTGTATCGGCTCCAGTCAATAAATCGACCCAGTAATGTTGCTTGGTAATATCTAAAAATATCCGGGGCCGCAATTCCTCCGTCCCGTTTGGCCAGTGATATAGTATGAGCCTTAATTCTTGGGCGTTTATTTGCCCAAATAAACTTATTAATAAGAGCCTGTACCTGCCTGAAGAAAGATCTGGGTATTGCTATCGGGAGGGTCTGGAAGAGGTACAGAAATTTGGGTAATATGCTCATTTTAACGATGCTAGATCTCCCCAGCCATGAGTGAAACCCCCTATGCCATCCATCCAGGAGGGCCCGTGTTTTGGACAACAAGGGCAGAAAATTAAGCTTAAAAACTTGTGTTAGGTCTGCCGGTATGAAGGTTCCCAAGTATGTAAGGGCAGTGTCAGACCATTTAAATTTAAATTTTGATTTCAATATCCTTAATTCTCTCCCCGGGATCGCCACTCCCATCGCCTCCGATTTATCATAATTAATCTTGAAATTTGACCATTCACCGTACAGACCTAATTCTTGTTCCAAATTTTTTTTTTTTTAAACTCTGGTCGTTGAAAAAGTAAAACCTGGACTGGATTTAAAAAAACTGGACCAGAGTTTTAAAAAAAAAACCCGGACTGGATTTAAAAAAAAATCTGGACTGGAGTTGAAAAAAACCCGGACTGGATTTAAAAAAAAAAACTGGACTGGAGTTGAAAAGTAGCACATCTTTCTCATGTTTATAACTCCAGTTATTTCTTTTTCAACTCCAGTCCAGTTTTTTTTTTTAAATCCAGACCAGGTTTTTTTTTCAACTCCAGTCCAGTTTTTAAAAAAATCCAGACCGGGGGTTTTTTTCAACTCCAGTCCAGTTTTTTTTAAATCCAGTCCGGGTTTTTCTTTTTCAACTCCAGTCCAGTTTTTTTTTTAAATCCAGTCCGGGTTTTTTTTTTCAACTCCAGTCCAGTTTTTTTTTAAATCCAGTCCGGGTTTTTCTTTTTCAACTCCAGTCCAGTTTTTTTTAAAAATCCAGTCCGGGTTTTTTTTTAACTCCAGTCCAGGTTTTTTTTAAATCCAGTCCGGGTTTTTTTTTTAAAAGAAAAACCCGGACTGGATTTTTTAAAAAAACTGGACTGGAGTTGAAAAAAAAAACCCGGACTGGATTTAAAAAAAAACTGGACTGGAGTTGAAAAAGAAAAACCCGGACTGGATTTTTAAAAAAACTGGACTGGAGTTGAAAAAAAACCCGGACTGGATTTTTAAAAAAACTGGACTGGAGTTGAAAAAGAAAAACCCGGACTGGATATAAAAAAAACTGGACTGGAGTTGAAAAAGAAAAACCCGGACTGGATATAAAAAAAACTGGACTGGAGTTGAAAAAGAAAAACCCGGACTGGTTTTAAAAAAAAACTGGACCGGAGTTTAAAAAAAAACCCGGACTGGATTTAAAAAAAAACTGGACTGGAGTTGAAAAAAAACCCGGACTAGATTTAAAAAAAAATTGGACTGGAGTTGAAAAGTAGCACATCTTTCTCATGTTTATAACAGTGCCACAGCAAAATGACAATTCTAAAGGAAAAAATGTAATTTAAAGCCAGGCTTTGTGAGTCCTTAGGCAAATCTTAGATATCAGGTCCCATTCATGCCCAAAATGCGAAAAAAATTCAAGCAATAGAAATTAATTGTAGAAAATACATATATTAAGAATCTTAAATCCTACAAACTTTGAATTTACAGTGTCTAGAATTTTCTCTAACAACAAATTACTCTTTAATCAAATATCATTAAACATATATATATATTAACAGGGGGCGTGACCGGATGGAGTGAGTGAGTGGGTGGCTGTGTGTCTTCTCTCCGTACCGCGTACCATGCTGACTATCGGAACGCCGATCGGGCGTTTGTAACCCCCAGACAGACGTCAGAAATACTCGCCTGTCCCTGCAGCGGCTCCCGGCACTACTCCCGACTCTCCTCGTGGCTGACGACCACCCGCCTGTACTGGGCTGATGCTGTGTGCGGTGCGGGCGCCTTGAACCCTGACCCCCGCTCTGCTCCGCTCCTGTCTGTCTTCCGCACCTGCCCATGGAGGACTGTATGGCAGACTGAGGACTTGGTTTGTCGGCACGCTGCTCGGTTATGTTCTGTATGCTGAGCTTGGAGACACAGGAAGGTGGATGACAGTGTGGTGTGAGGGAGACATGGAGCTGTAAAGCCGGGAAGTGAATGGAGGATTTGGGACTGGAACGTTGACAAAGCGTGTGCAGTGACCCGGAGCAGTTCATTGTATCCCTATGCCTCTGTGCTCCCCTCCCCCCTCTCCCTAGATGGGACATGGGACACGTGAGTAATGGTCTCTAACAGACTGCTGTTTGAAATACCATCAGAATGTCATTTGGAATGATGAGCCTTGCACTTTCTTATTTTGCATAAGGAGGAGATCTGGTCAGTAACATCTCAACATATTATTATTTGATCACAGTGGTGCATTGTGGCGGCTCTGTGGGACTTTGGGTCTAGTAACTGAGAAGATCCCTCCTTGATAGGTGCAGTTTGAAATCCTCTACGTTTATTGTGGCTCCTGGAGTGCAGTCAGATGAAAGTTTCATGCATTTTTTAGCCCTTCGTTCTTCGCCTGTCCTTGGTTCTGGAGGTGAGGCTTAAGGACTGCCGTAAGAGTTGTAGTAGTAACTGCCTAAAATAAGAGCGACTAATATGTTCTGCTGGGATTTATATTGAAAACTGACTGAAACAGTGATTGTTGGAAATTATCTCTGAGCAGATTGGTAAACCAGATACCCTGCTAAAGTGCCCTCTTTAGTTGCACCTCTTTTTTAGGATGGCAGCAGTTATAAAAAAGGGGCAGCCTAATCAGGAGAGTGGGGGCCCTCAAATAACGCGAGCAGTGAAAGATAAGGAGAAGGCAGCACAGGCTGCAGCAGTGGCAGCAGCTAAACTGGAACAGTTTTCACACACCCTAGCAAAGTCGCCTGGAAAAGGAGTTCAGCTCCCACAACCTCAGGTTAAAACAGGGGCAGTAACGGACAGGAAAAGCTGTGGACAAGGTCCATCAGTTCCCAAAACAAAAAAAAAACCTGTGGAAGAGCCCCAAGGGGGGGGGGTGCAATGGCATCAGCAAAAACTCCTATAGAAGAAGTCCTCTCGGCGGGTACAGCAGATGACCCCAGGCGGGAGGAAGAGCCAACATTGAAAGAGATATTAAGTGCTATAAATGCATGTAGGGGGTCACTGAATAATTTAACTGACCAGATAAAAGAAATCAAGGAAGAACTAGTGACAATGGGCCAGGAACTGCAAAAGACTGTGCAAAGGATAACTTCAGTAGAAGAAAGAGTGAGCCAAGTAGAGGATGAGGTGTTCTCACTAAAACAACAGATGCAAGTATTAAAGGAACAAAATGGGTGGCAGGCATCTAAACTTGACGAAATTGAAAATAGGTTATGAAGAAATAACATCCGGGTGGTGGGTCTCCCGGAACGCAGTGAGGGTACCGACCCCATAAAGTTCTTTGAGAAATGGTTCAGAGACATTTTTTGGGAAAATGCCTTCTCATCGCTTTTTGGGATAGAAAGGGACCATAGAGTCCCGTTTAGAGCACATCTGAAGGATGGATACCCTCGGCCCCTACTCCTGAAGTTCCTTAATTTTACCGATAAGGCAATCGCATTGCAAAAGGCAAGAGAGAAGGGGGACATCTTTTATAACGGATCAAGAATTTTGCTATTCCCAGATTTCTCTCCAGAACTAAGGAAACGCAGGTCTAAGTTTACATCAATTAAACGTAACCTTTTAAAGAATAAAATCACATACGCATTATTGTATCCAGCACGCCTAAGAGTAATGACAGCAGAAGGACCTAAATTCTTTGACACGCCAGGAAAAGCAGCACAGTGGCTGGAAGAGAATAAAGCACAAGAGTAGACTAGGGTTTAACAGACTGGATAACATGGAGAAGATTGGACAAGGGTTACATTGTGGGAAGGGGGAGTGGGTTTTTTTTTTTTGGGGGGTAGAAATCGGGAGTTATTTTTTGAAGTATTAAGGGAGAGAGGGATAGAAGAGAAAATAAGAGAAAAGAAGATACACATTAAGACACAACACTAAAAGTATAAATGGAGACATGGATATATATAAAAAGGGGAATAGGGGTTATAAAAGGGGGGGGAAGAGAACATATACACAGTAATATGAACATGCACATGCACTAAATAAGAAACTCACCACTGCCTTATTGGGGGGTTCTCCCCCCCTTTTTTTTTTTGGGTTGTTGTGTTTGTTTTTGTGTTTGTCTGTTTGTGTATGTGTTGGTCTGTGGGTCGGGGAGGGGTGAGTATTGGGTAGCAGAACACATGGGATCACAAGAGATATGGATGGAAAGGGTAATGTAAGGGAAGGATGGAAGGTAGTGGTCACAGATATAGCCCCTAGGGTAGGCCTAGATAGGCAAGGGGGGAGGGGAGGATAGGGAGGATGGGGGGAGGAGGGTTGGAGTTGGGGGGTGGGGTAAAGTTGTATCAGAATATGATATCACTAATCAAGCACAAGAGAATGGAATGTATTTGAATGCACACTTAGATGTTTTTTTCTCCTTGAAAGGTACACTCAAAAATTATATATGTTTTTTTTTTCTCTCCTTTGTTTGTTTTTTTCTTCTCTATGATGTCATGGGCTTTCCATTTGTTTGCTCGATATGCTCCCTTTATTGTTATAATGGTAAATTGCATTCTCGATTATTCGATTTGATAGTTTGGGAAATCCAAGTTCTATTGGAAATCTTTCCTTCTTTTTTGAGACTTGTCTATGACACTGGGTACGAGACCTAAAATGATAAATATAGGCTCTTGGAATGTCCGGGGGATGGCGGATCCAGTCAAGAAAGCTGCAATCTTATCTACGCTGGAGTGGTACGGGGTAGAGGTGTTATGTATCCAAGAGACCCATTTGACTAAAGAAACAAAATTAAAATTGGAAAATAAAAAATATCAAAGTCAATACCATTCTGTCCACTCATCTTATTCCAGAGGAGTGAGCATAATGGTAAAAAGGGATGTGTCGTTTGTATGCAAAGAGTCAAGAATAGATGAATTAGGCCATTATATTTTTCTGTACTGTTTAATAGAAATATCTATATACCCCCACCCTTTAAAATGGAGATTCTGTATAATTTAATGGAATTTGTGGTAAACAAGGAAAATATTCCAGTACTAGTGGTTGGAGATTTAAACATGGTATTAAATAGAACGATGGATAGATTTCCACCAGGGACACAAAGTCCAGGGGAAGGGGAAGGGGAAGGGCATCTAAATCAATTCTTGGAAGAGGTTGGGTGGTGTGATATTTGGAGGATGAAACATCCAGATGAGCGTCAGTATTCCTGCATTTCAAGTTCATACTCCACATTATCGAGAATAGATATGGCCCTGGCAAACTAGGCAAGTTTACAGGCAATTAGTAAAATATCTTATTACCCAAGAGGGGTCTCCGATCACTCTCCTCTGGTGCTGTCGCTTAGAACAGGGAAAAGATGTCCCTTAAGTAATTGGAAAATAAGTCCCTTTTGGTTAGAATTGATGGGGAAGCCGGAGGAGATAGGTACAAAACTAAGAGAATTTTTGGACTTTAATTCAGGGACGGCACCAGAGGGAGTGGTGTGGGATGCCTTGAAGGCGTTTCTAAGAGGCCTGTTGATCCAGCAGGTGGCTAAAATCAAGAGGAACTCTAGGGAATGGGAAGAGAAAATCAGGGAAGAGGTTCTGGAGGCAGAAAAGCAATATGTGGAAGATCCAACATTGACCAAACAAAGGGAATGGCTGGAGAAGCAGCAGGAGTATAAGCTAGTGGTAAACAGTAAAGTTGAAAATAAGCGCCTATTTCAAGAGCAGAGTGCTTTTGCAGAAGGGGAAAGTGTGGGTCGCACATTGGCCCTTTTAGCGAAAACAAATGCAGCACCTTTCAATATCCCAGCAGTCAGGATGTCAGGAGGTGGGATATCATCTGAAACATCTATAATAGTGGATACATTTGCATCATATTATAAAGACTTGTATAAATCAAAAGGGGGGATGTAAAGATGCAAATGGAGGAGTTTCTTAGAGAAACAGGAAAACCAGTTTTATCGGAGGAAGATAGAAATGCTATAGAAGCCCCAATTACACTGTTGGAATTACAACAGGCAGTCAAAGGACTCTCCAATCAGAAGTCCCCAGGGCCAGACGGCCTACCAGCGGAGATTTATAAGCAATATGGTGAGGTGCTGCTTCCGGAATTATTAAAAGTGCTGAACTGGGCGGTAGAGGGAGGAAGGTTACCTCCCTCAATGTTAGAAGCAAATATTATAGTGATCCAGAAAGAAGGTAAGGACCAGCTAGATACATCATCTTATAGACCGATATCACTGCTATGTTCAGATGTCAAAATTATGGCCAAGGTGCTGGCAACGAGAATAAATAAATATATTCAGAAACCTATACACCCAGACCAATCCGGATTTATTCCAAATAGGTCCACAAGTATTAATATTAGAAGGATGTATTTAAATTTACAGACACCAACAGAGAATACAGGAGATAGATCTATCCTATCATTGGATGCCACCAAAGCCTTTGATAGCTTAGAGTGGGACTATCTCTGGTATGCTTTGGAGAAATTCGGGTTTGGCCCATCCTTTATTAAATGGATAAAGTTACTGTACAACTCCCCAAGTGCAAAAATAAAAATTAATAATGAATACTCACAGTCGTTTGGACTGGAAAGGGGGACTAGACAGGGATGTCCCCTGTCTCCCCTTCTATTTGCCCTGGCAATTGAGCCATTGGCAATTGTAATCAGATCCAGACAGGACATACAGGGGTTTCAGAGAGGGGTAGAGGAGGAAAAAGTCACGACATCCTCCTTTTTTTGGGAGATTCTACAACCTCCCTCAAAACTGCAGTGCAAACAGTAGAAGCATTTGGACGATTCTCGGGCCTGGTAATAAACTGGGGAAAATCTACACTTTTGCCAGTGGACCCAGCGAGTAGTATGGATGGAGCAGGAATTCCTCAGTTAAAAATAGGGGAGAAGATGGAGTATTTGGGAATCGTGGTAACACGAAACCCAGAACAATTCATAAATAATAATTTAGAGGGGCGTGTCCGGACGGGAAACAGGGAGGACGTGTGGATACAGAGCTCCGCAAAGAAGCAGACAATCCATCGCCATCCCTGCTTCAGATTGCCTCTGTGGCACCCAATTTTTGCAGCTCCTGACCTGGGACGTTCCCTGCTACTGCCGCAGCTGCTTATTTGAACTTTTTCCCCAGGCCAGGCTAACCATCTCTTTAGGCCTGTGCTGAAGACCCGCACCACGCCGGCGCCATCTTGAGGCCTGCGGCTCCATCGGAGCCCTTCGTATCTGAGGCCCACATCCCAGGCATCGGACGCATACCATCACCTGCTCCGCTGATCGCCGTGCCTTCGGGGATCCCTGGATGCCTGTCCGCTGACGGTGTGACCTCAACAGCTCTGCCGCGGTTCTCGGAGCCTCGCGGCGCCATCTTGTGGCCTACGGACCGGGACATCTGCTTCTCCAGAGCGCAGTGAGTACCCAGACATCGGCCTCCCCTTCCCTGTAACTGCCGCTCTGTGAGGCCCCGGATCCTGCGGGTGGGAGGTTGTATAGACCTGCACGGACTTGTAGTCCACCCGGTCGGCTGCCTTACTCAGGAAAGACCGCAGCTTTGGCCTACCTCTGGTTCTCGGCGGCCATCTTCTTGCTACTCTTTACTGCACCAGGCTCTCCCTGTCTCATCCAGCCTTTTTTGTCATACAACTGTTCTTTTCCAAACTGTGTACTTTGCTAATCTTTCCTATGCCACTACCTGATGACCATACAGATGGTTTGATAACTGTTACAACTACTATGTAAACTGACTTCTAATTGAGCTTGGGGTTCCATCTGTTCATCAAGACCTCCGTGATGCTACTCTAGCCATTTTAAAATTCGGGGGTAAGCCTTGACCTACCATTCCTCTTTGCACCCCATGGGAAAAGTTGGCCAGCAACAACGTTATTATAAGCCATTGTTTGGACACTGTAAGAATTTAAATATGGAGCGCTTTGTAACCAGGTCACAATCTGTGTCATCTAATTACTCAGTGGATCCCTTTGCTACACTAGATCCATCTTTGGGTTCAGAGACTGCTGAAAGATCTCTGACAAGCACCGCTCAAGATTCGGCTATAAGATCTCCCTCTCCACATGAAATCCTCACCCCAGATATCTTGGATGCTAAACTTGACGCTAAGTTGCAACTCTTGCTCCGACAGATTACGAGTAATGTATCGGCCGAGGTGAGCAAATTAGCTGCAGAACTGAGGGGCGAAATTAACCAACTTGGAGAACGTACAGACACTCTTGAAAACAAGTTTGATGAGATGATTAACTATGTACAGGCTATAGAGGAGGAAAATCATAACTTACGCATTTCGGTCTCTCAACTCCAAATACAACAGGAGGACCTGGAGAACAGGGAAAGACGACAGAACTTACGTTTTAGAGGTATCCCCGAAACAGTAGGCGACCCTGATCTACGTACCTATCTTCTAGGTCTTTTCAACACCATGGCCCCCACTATAGTAGACATAGACTGGCGATTGGATAGGGCTCATCGGTCTCTGGGCCCTAAACCTCCGTCGGGAGCTAGACCTAGAGATGTCATAGTGAAGTTTCACTTTTTTGAAAGCAAGGAGGCCCTAACCTTGGCCACACGCAACAAATCCCAAATCACATACAAAGGGGCAAAGCTACAGATTTTCAGTGACTTGTCTCCCATCACCCTTACTAAACGTAGATCTCTACGGCCAATAACCTCCCATCTACAACACCACAAGATCCCATACTATTGGGGTTTTCCTTTCCGCCTTGTTGTATCTAAAGATGGAGTTCAACATGTCATGCGTGAGGTACAAGAGGGTGAGGCTTTCCTGAAAGGCCTTGGCCTACCTCCTCTTCCGGATGAGGACTTGAATCCTTCTACTGCTCAGGTTCGTCTACCTCCCAACACTCCAAGCCGTATCTGGACCCCAGTCAGGGGCAGATCTAAGAAGAATTTCTCTACACCTCAACGTCCACATTTCTCCAAACAGCCTCCTTGAATTGTTTCATGTTTTCTCTTTTTGTTTTTTCTCCCTGGATCCACACCTCAGTGCTCCTTACATTTTGTTTTTATTTTTCCTAATTTTGTAAGGAATTGAGTTTATTGGCCTTTTTTTTTGAGGTTTTGTTTCCACCCTGATCCCGGTTCAGGGTGGATTTTTTCCCAACCCATGGGATGTGTTTCTTGCTAATGGTTTCTTTTTTTTTACAGGTTGTCATGTATATGCTGTCGGTCTTCCATGTTTATGTATTGACTTCTTTTCATTATTTTTGGAACTCTGACTGTCAAGTCCATTTTTGTCGCTACCACTCTCATAAGGTGAACAGATGGTCCTCCCCATCCCCTTATCCAGAACCCCCTGATGAGAGTCCGTAGACGCCCCTTCTACGCCTTGGGCTCTGCCCAGGGCCTCCTGAGTTGTAATTGCAACTCAGGCTTTCAAAGTCTTAAATGTTTTTTCTTTTTTTTTGGTTTCTGTTGTTTTTGTCCGATGTGTCCATTTTTGTTGAACAACTCTATTGGTCTTATTTGCTATGTTTTTATTTTTCTTGACTCAATGATGTTCTGATGTTCTTTTACAGAATATGTCTGCTATTTTTCAGATACAGAGATGACGTTATTTCAAGAGATGTTATATGCACGTTTTACATTTTCTGTGATTTTAACCTTGCCTATGTTTCATTATTATCTTTTATTCCCATTATTCGTACACGAGCCTATTTACCTAGCCGGACCTCATGGCGTTAAGAATTCTGTCATATAATGTGAAGGGTCTAGGTTCTGTCAACAAACGCTGGATGGCCCTGAAGGACTTCAGGGCCTCAGGCGCGGATGTCATACTGATCCAGGAGACCCATTTTCGGGCGGGAGGATCGTTTAAATTTGCTTCAAGGTTTTTTCCCACCTCCTTCCTTGCCTCTGACTCCACGGGCAAGGCGGGAGTAGCTATCCTGATTAAAAAATCTTGTCCTATCAAGGTCAGAAGCTCGCATGCTGATCCACATGGGAGATTTCTCATTTTAGACTGTGAGTTCCTGACCACTACATTTACCTTGGTAAATCTTTATGCCCCAAACACAGGCCAGATAGACTTTCTTCAAAAACTTTTTGACTCCCCCCATTATCATGCACAACCTTTTATGATCGTCGGGGGAGATTTCAATTTGATAATGTCCCCTACCAGAGATAGACAAACCCTTCTTAATGCTTCCCCATCTAAAAGGATTGCGTCCCAATCTAATGCCTTCCGTAAATGTATTAGGTCCCACCAACTTTTCGACTCGTGGAGGATTAAACATCCAACCTCCAAACAATTCACATTTTACTCTCCGGCTCATAAAATGTATTCACGCCTTGATCACTTTTTTATTTCGGCCCCGATTATTCCTTATGTGGTTCAATCTGATATATCTCTCATTACTTGGTCAGACCATGCCCCCATTATGTTAGATATCATGCTTTCCCAGGCCCACACTAAGTCCTGTCATTGGCGTCTTAACGACCATCTCTTACAATCCGAAATTTCCCGTTCTATTTTAACCAAAGGCTTGGAAGATTTTTTCCAACTTAATCTGGGGTCAGTCTCCGACTTTTCTACACTGTGGGAGGCGCACAAGGCCGTATTTCGTGGCATTTGCATTGCTGAAAGCTCTCGATTGAAGAGGGATAGAAATCTACTCCTTCAGTCTTTGACATCCGCTCTAGTTGACGCAGAGCGGAAGCTGTTGTGCGCCCCCACGGTGGTGAAACTCCGTAGAGTCACCTCCCTTCGAGAACAGATTAAATCGTTGAATCTCGATAAGGCGGCCAGGTCCTTGATGTGGTCGAAACAAAAATTTTACGAGTTCTCAAACAAACCCCACAGAATGTTGGTTAATAAGTTGCGCCCACGTCCTTTCCACTCCTTTCCTGATTTCCTCGTGAATTCGGATGGTTCCAGGACGCATTGCCCTCGAGAAATGGTTGATATTTTTGGCAAGTTCTACCGAAAATTATACAATTGCCTGACTCCGGAAAATCATTTCTCTTTTAATCTAGAAAAGTTTGAGTCTTTTTTTTCTACTTTAAAGCTCCCAAGATTGTCTCCAGCGGATTTGGCCGGATTGAATGTGTCGGTTAGTGCTGAGGAACTCTCTGTTATAATCAAAAGCCTTCCCCTACATAAATCACCTGGTCCTGATGGTCTATCTTACTTTTACTATAAAACTTTCATTGACATTCTATCTCCCCATATGCTGACCCTGTACAGCTCTCTGTTCAAGGGTACTCCCCCACACCCTCACTTCTCTCACTCACACATTTCAGTTATTCCGAAGCCCGGCAAGGATCCCTCTATACCAGATAATTACAGACCCATATCTCTTTTAAATTCTGACTACAAAATTTTTACCAAGATCCTCGCATCCAGATTGTCCAGACTGATCCCCAAATTAATCCACAGTGACCAGGTTGGTTTTGTCCCTGGCAGGCATGCGGGGGACAATACACGCCGTACAATTGACTTGATAGACCTCTTGGACAGAACCGCCAGCCCGGCACTGATATTAAGTCTAGATGCTCAAAAGGCCTTTGATAGGCTAAGTTGGCCTTATATGTTTGCCACCCTAAAAGTTTATGGTTTTAGAGGCCCTTTTTTAAAAGCCCTGGAGGCCCTTTATTCGACAGTCACGGCCCAAGTGCAGATGTCGTCCTTCTTGTCGCCTCGCTTTCCCATGACGAACGGGACTCGGCAGGGGTGTCCCTTATCTCCATTGCTCTTTATTTTGTGCTTGGAGCCCCTGGCCGGGTCTATTCGTTCCCATCCGGACATCTGTGGGGTGGTGATGCGGCAGGGAGAATATAAGTTGTCGCTCTTTGCAGACGACATTTTGCTCACTATTACCAAGCCACTAATTTCCCTCCCCTCACTACACAAACTATTGTCCTCCTTTAGCGCCATCTCGGGATATAAGGTAAATACTTCCAAAACTGAGGCTCTCCCCATCCATATTTCTCCAACCCTACTATCTCAACTTAAGGATTCCTTTCCCTATAAATGGTGTACTGAGTCTCTCAAATATCTAGGTGTTCTGCTTACTCCCTCTTATTCATCTCTTTATACAGTTAATTTTCCCCCCTTAGTCTTGGACATTAATAAGTCCCTGCAGACATGGACGAAATACCCTCTTTCCCTTCTTGGTAGGATTAATGTTCTAAAAATGTCCATTCTGCCTAGATTGCTCTATCACTTTGAAACGTTGCCGATTTTGCCTTACCATCCTCCCAGTTAAAAGCAATACGTAGGAGTTTTTTAAAGTTTATATGGGGCGGCGGGACTCATCGTATAGCTGGCTCAGTGGTGTTTGCCCCTAGATCCAGGGGTGGTTTAGGTGCTCCGGACATCGCTAAGTATTATTATGCTTCACATTTAAGGGCTGTTGTGTCCTGGTCCTCCCTACATGCTCCGAGTCAATGGGCCACCATTGAGAAGGGGGTGCTATACCCGGTTCATCCTTGCTCGTTAGTTTGGGATACACTTTCTTCTTTAGATCCTATCTTTAAGCGTCAATGTACTGCCCCAATGGCCTTTACTCTAAACGTTTGGCGTAAATGTCTCAAAAACTATCCCCTTGCCTCGATCTGCCCACCACTTGTAAACGTTCTGTTCAATCCGACCATTCCAGATAGCATGTCCCTGGGTAGGATTTCCCCATGGCTCAATGTACCTCTGTTTCAGCTACGGAATGTAGTTGATCCCATTACACGGAGGCTGTACTCTTTTGATTTCCTGTGTAGAAAATTTAATATACCATCTCATCTTTTTTATTTCTATCTACAAGTTAGACATTTCTTTCAATCCAAATCTCCCACCTTGACCCTCGACAGACCGACAGCATTTGAGTTTTTGTGTGCTCAGGGCCCTCATCAATTACATTTAATCTCCTCTATCCACCGTATCCTCCACGAGTCGAATCCTATTTCTGAAACCACACACCTTTACATGAGCAAATGGTCACACTTATTGGGTAAGCCCATTACGGTTCAGGTTTGGGACAAGATTTGGTCCTCTACTTTTAAGTCTTCTAAATGTGTGACTCATCGAGAAACGTCCATTAAAATCCTCATGTTCTGGTATAAAACCCCTGATGTTGTCCACAAGTACGTTCCCTCGGTCTCACCACTTTGCTGGCGTTGTGGAAGCATTACTGGTACTTTATTCCATATCTTTTGGAATTGTTCCCTGGTCCAACCCTTCTGGCTGAAGGTGAGGCTGTTGTTACAAGAGGTATTAGATTTGTCCCTTTCGTTTGACCCTTTAAATTTTCTTTTGGGACTTCCGTTCCCTGGCCTGACCAAAAATGTAAACCGCTTGGCCGCCTATGTATTACTTGCGGCCAGGAGGCTTATACCGCTGTGTTGGTTATCCACGGCTCCTCCTTCGTGGTCCAGATTTCTGCACCTAGTCACTGAGATTCGGAGGATGGAGTATTTAACAGCGTCTGTTCATGATTCTATTCCACAATTCGATAAGGTTTGGGAGCCTTGGGACCACTCGAGATACGGGACTTCTGTGCCACTAGCCTCACCTTAGCTTTTAATTTTTATCTATTCTTTATTTTATTTTCCACAAGACACTTAATATTCACTATTATTCTCTGTCCTATGTTGCTAATTTCTACATTGGAGTTGTTTGTTCTACATTATTCTGATATTCTTGTGCAGATTACCATTGTGATCTGCATATTTGGACACTGTATTTTTGTCAATTGTTTCTATGCTCTCTTTTGAGAAATCTCTTTGATATCATTATGTTGATGTTATCATTCTTTTGTACTCTATGATCCTGCTTTGTACTATGTGTTTTTGTAAAACCCAATAAAAATACAATTTAAAAAAAAATAATAATAATTTAGAGCCACTTTTGGGTAAATTTAAACGCAAAGTGGATTTCTGGGGACGTCTTCTACTTTCGGTGGCTGGCCGCAGAAATCTTATTAAAATGATCTGGATGCCACAATTGCTCTATGTACTTCATAATTCCCCAGTATGGATTGATAACCTATGGTTTAAAAAGATAAAGACCCTTTTTAGGACTCTAATCTGGAAAAAGGGAAAAGCAAGGATTAGCCTCCAAACGTTGCAGTTACCAACAAACAGAGGAGGGCTGGCGGTCCCACACCCTTACAGTTACTTTTTGGCGGCACAGTTACAGCACTTGGGGGGGTGCAGCATAGAGGGAGGAGGAAGTGCAAGTGCAAAAAATGATGTTAATAGGGTCCCCACATAGATCTGTAATAGAAACCCCAGAGGCCAACTCTTTTTCGGTAAAAAAACCAACTCTAAAGATGATTGTAAGAATATGGCAAGCAGGAAAATTGGCTTTGGGCTATAAAGGACCAACAGAATATTCCCCATTGTGGGAAAATAAGAACTTAAAAGAAATCCTGGCCATGGAGAAATTAAAAGAATGGGATAAACGTGAGATAACCAGACTGGTACAATTATACATAGGATGCACATTAAAATCCTTCTCAGAGCTAGGCAGTGAATATCGTATTCCAAACCTCATGTTTTTTACTATTTGCAGGTTAGACATGCACTACAAGCCCAATTTAAGCTACAGCCGGTAAGGTGGCAAAAGCTCACACATCTCCAAAGATTAATTAGGCCGGGGGTCTTGAAAGGTCTCATTTCAGAACTATATGAACGGATTAGTGATCGGCTTATAGGAAAAGGGAAGTTAAGTAGGAATAAACAAAGATGGGAGGAGGATGTTGGTCTTATAACGGAGGATCAATGGGATAGGATATTGGAACTGGGGACAGTGGTCTCATTAGCTCCATCACAAAGGGTCTCCCATTTATTTTTGATCCACAGGGTTTACTATACCCCCAAGAAATTACATAGTTTTGGAAGGTTATTGGGTTAAGATTTTGGACATTATAAATGCAACCTTTGGGACTACTCTGGAACTCGAGGCCAGGGTTTGCCTATTGGGTTGCATCGAGGAGAGTACGGGGCGGAGGGACACATTAGAAGCAGTTATAAGATGCCTGTTTCAGGCGAGGAAATTGATAGCATTACATTGGCAAGCACAAAATCCACCCACAGTAACGGAATGGGTTAATGTAATAAATAACACAATAGGGAAGGAGAGGGGAACATGAATTACACGGGGAAACCTTAAAAAAATTGAATGCAATATGGGAGCACTGGTTGAGTAAAATAGGCCACTCACTATAATTGTATAGTGTACACTATATAACTGTAATGCCGCGTACACACCATCACTTTATGTGATGAAAAAAAATGACGTTTTTAAAAACGTCACTTTAATTGACCGCGTGTGGGGGAAAACGTCGTTTTATGTCTTCTAAAAAACGACCAAAAAAAATTGAAGCATGCTTCAATTTTATGTGTCGTTTTTCAAAACGTCAACTTTTACTTCACAGAAATTGACCGTGTGTAGCAAAAACGTCGTTTAAAACAACGTTTTTTCACCCACGCATGCCCAGAAGCTACTTATGAAGCAAGCTTCAATGGAAAAACGAGGTGAACGTAACCTCGCTTTGCTAGAACATTGTGAGAAAAACGATGGTGTGTAGGCAACTTCGTCTTTGAAAATTTAAGTTTCAAAAACGTCATTTTTTACTTCACAGAAAATGACGTTTTTTTTCATCACATAAAGTGATGGTGTGTACGGGGCATAAAGGACAAATTAAGAAAGAAATATGGAAAAAATGAATATGCACTTTAGAAGTAAGAGAGGAGGGACGGGGGGAGGGGAATGGGATAAATGGATATTTTTGGTCTATGTAACTAAATGTTTTGTATGTACACGAAATGAATGGATTGTAAAATATGGATATGCAACCTTTTGAATTTGTATGGAAAAAAAAAAAAAAAAAGTATTGAATTAAAAAAACATATATATATTACCCGCTCACTGATTGGTTGCTAGAGGTTACTGTGCAATATTACCATTCAATGATTGGTTGATAGAGGTTACTGCACATTTTTACCGCTCATTGATTGGTTGCTAGAGGTTGCTGCACATTATTACCACTCATTGATTGGTTGCTAGAGGTTACTGCACATCATTACTGCTCACTCAGTGATTGCTAGAGGTTAAACATGAGAAACATATATATATTACCCGCTCACTGATTGGTTGCTAGAAGTTACTGTGCAATATTACCATTCAATGATTGGTTGATAGAGGTTACTGCACATTTTTTACTGCTCATTGATTGGTTGCTAGAGGTTGCTGCACATTATTACCACTCATTGATTGGTTGCTAGAGGTTACTGCACATCATTACTGCCCGATCAGTGATTGCTAGAGGTTAAACATGAGAAAGATGTGCTACTTTTCAACTTCAGGCCAGTTTTTTTTAAATCCTGTCCGGGTTTTTTTTTCCAACTCCTGTCCAGTTTTTTTTTTAAATCCAGTCCGGGTTTTTCTTTCAACTCCAGTCCAGTTTTTTTTTAAATCCAGTCCTTGTTTTTTTTTTTGACAAAGAAAAACCCGGACTGGATTTAAAAAAAAAACGGACTGGATTTTTAAAAAAAACTGGACTGGAGTTGAAAAAGAAAAACCCGGACTGGATTTAAAAAAAAACTGGACTGGAGTTGAAAAAGAAAAACCCGGACTGGATTTAAAAAAAACTGGACTGGAGTTGAAAAAAAAGCCCGGTCTGGATTTTTTAAAAAACTGGACTGGAGTTGAAAAAAAAACCTGGTCTGGATTTTGTATTTTGATTTGATTTGATTGTATTTGGATTTTGATTTTGTCCGGGACTGGAGTTGAAAAAGAAAAACCCGGACTGGATTTAAAAAAAAACTGGACTGGAGTTAAAAAAAAAAATCCCGGACTGGATTTAAAAAAAAACTGGACTGGAGTTAAAAAAAAAATCCCGGACTGGATTTAAAAAAAAAAACTGGACTGGAGTTGAAAAAAAAGCCTGGTCTGGATTTTGTATTTTGATTTGATTTGATTGTATTTGGATTTTGATTTTGTCCGGGACTGGAGTTGAAAAAGAAAAACCCGGACTGGATTTAAAAAAAAACTGGACTGGAGTTAAAAAAAAAAATCCCGGACTGGATTTAAAAAAAAACTGGACTGGAGTTAAAAAAAAAATCCCGGACTGGATTTAAAAAAAATAACTGGACTGGAGTTGAAAAAAAAGCCCGGTCTGTATTTTTTTAAAAACTGGACTGGAGTTGAAAAAGAAAAACCCGGACTGGATTTAAAAAAAAACTGGACTGGAGTTGAAAAAGAAAAACCCGGACTGGATTTAAAAAAACTGGACCAGAGTTTAAAAAAAACCCGGACTGGATTTAAAAAAAATGTGGACTGGAGTTGAAAAAAACCCGGACTGAATTTAAAAAAAAACTGGACTGGAGTTGAAAAGTAGCACATCTTTCTCATGTTTATAACTCCAGTTATTTCTTTTTCAACTCCAGTCCAGTTTTTTTTTTAAATCCAGGCCAGGTTTTTTTTCAACTCCAGTCCAGTTTTTAAAAAAATCCAGACCGGGGTTTTTTTCAACTCCAGTCCAGTTTTTTTTTTTTAAATCCAGTCCGGGATTTTTTTTTTAACTCCAGTCCAGTTTTTTTTTAAATCCAGTCCGGGTTTTTCTTTTTCAACTCCAGTCCAGTTTTTTTTTTTAAATCCAGTCCGGGTTTTTCTTTTTCAACTCCAGTCCAGTTTTTTTTTTAAAGCCAGTCCGGGTTTTTTTTTCAACTCCAGTCCAGTTTTTTTTTTAAATCCAGTCCGGGTTTTTCTTTTTCAACTCCAGTCCAGTTTTTTTAAAAATCCAGTCCAGGTTTTTTTTTAACTCCAGTCCAGTTTTTTAAAAAATCCAGACCGGGCTTTTTTTCAACTCCAGTCCAGTTTTTTTTTAAATCCAGTCCGGGATTTTTTTTTTAACTCCAGTCCAGTTTTTTTTTTTAAATCCAGTCCGGGTTTTTCTTTTTCAACTCCAGTCCAGTTTTTTTAAAAAAATCCAGTCCGGGTTTTTTTTCTCAACTCCAGTCCAGTTTTTTTTAAAAATCCAGTCCGGGTTTTTCTTTTTAAAAAAAAAACCCGGACTGGATTTTTAAAAAAAAAACCCGGACTGGATTTTTAAAAAAAAAACCCGGACTGGATTTTTAAAAAGACTGGAGTTGAAAAAGAAAAACCCGGACTGGATTTAAAAAAAAAAACTGGACTGGAGTTAAAAAAAAAATCCCGGACTGGATTTAAAAAAAAACTGGACTGGAGTTGAAAAAAAAGCCCGGTCTGGATTTTTAAAAAAAACTGGACTGGAGTTGAAAAAAAAACCCGGACTGGATTTAAAAAAAAACTGGACTGGAGTTGAAAAAAAAAACCCGGACTGGATTTTTAAAAAAAAACTGGACTGGAGTTGAAAAAGAAAAACCCGGACTGGATTTAAAAAAAAACAACTGGACTGGAGTTAAAAAAAAATCCCGGACTGGATTTAAAAAAAAACTGGACTGGAGTTGAAAAAAAAGCCCGGTCTGGATTTTTTAGAAAACTGGACTGGAGTTGAAAAAAAAACCTGGTCTGAATTTTGTATTTTGATTTGATTTGATTGTATTTGGATTTTGATTTTGTCCGGGACTGGAGTTGAAAAAGAAAAACCCGGACTGGATTTAAAAAAAAACTGGACTGGAGTTGAAAAAGAAAAACCCGGACTGGATTTAAAAAAACTGGACCAGAGTTTTAAAAAAAAATCCGGACTGGATTTAAAAAAAAATCTGGACTGGAGTTGAAAAAAAACCCGGACTGGAGTTGAAAAAAAACCCGGACTGGAGTTGAAAAAAAACCCAGACTGGATTTAAAAAAAAACTGGACTGGAGTTGAAAAGTAGCACATCTTTTTCATGTTTATCTCCAGTTATTTCTTTTTCAACTCCAGTCCAGTTTTTTTTTTAAATCCAGACCAGGTTTTTTTTCAACTCCAGTCCAGTTTTTAAAAAATCCAGACCGGGTTTTTTTTTCAACTCCAGTCCAGTTTTTTTTTAAAAAATCCAGTCAGGGATTTTTTTTTAACTCCAGTCCAGTTTTTTTAAAATCCAGTCCGGGTTTTTCTTTTTCAACTCCAGTCCAGTTTTTTTTTTAAATCCAGTCCGGGTTTTGTTTTTCAACTCCAGTCCAGTTTTTTTTTAAAATCCAGTCTGGGTTTTTCTTTTTCAACTCCAGTCCAGTTTTTTTAAAAAATCCAGTCCGGGTTTTTTTTCAACTCCAGTCCAGTTTTTTTTTAAATCCAGTCCGGGTTTTTTTTTTAAAAAGAAAAACCCGGACTGGATTTTTTTAAAAAACTGGACTGGAGTTGAAAAAAAAACCCGGACTGGATTTAAAAAAAACTGGACTGGAGTTGAAAAAAAAACCCGGACTGGATTTTTAAAAAAAACTGGACTGGAATTGGAAAAAAAACCCGGACTGGATTTTTAAAAAAACTGGACTGGAGTTAAAAAAAAAAAATTCCGGACTGGATTTAAAAAAAAACGACTGGAGTTAAAAAAAAAAAACTGGACTGGAGTTGAAAAAAAAGCCCGGTCTGTATTTTTTTAAAAACTGGACTGGAGTTGAAAAAAAAACCTGGTCTGGATTTTGTATTTTGATTTGATTTGATTGTATTTGGATTTTGATTTTGTCCGGGACTGGAGTTGAAAAAGAAAAACCCGGACTGGATTTAAAGAAAAACTGGACTGGAGTTGAAAAAGAAAAACCCGGACTGGATTTTTTTAAAAACTGGACTGGAGTCGAAAAAAAAAACCTGGCCTGGATTTAAAAAAAAAAAACTGGACTGGAGTTGAAAAAGAAATAACTGGAGTTATAAACATGAGAAAGATGTGCTACTTTTCAACTCCAGTCCAGTTTTTTTTTAAATTCAGTCCGGGTTTTTTTCAACTCCAGCCCACATTTTTTTTAAATCCAGTCCGGGTTTTTCTTTTTCAACTCCAGTCCAGTTTTTTTTTAAATCCAGTCCGGGTTTTTTTTTTCAACTCCAGTCCAGTTTTTTTTTAAATCCAGTCCGGGTTTTTCTTTTTCAACTCCAGTCCAGTTTTTTTAAAAAATCCAGTCCGTTTTTTTTTAACTCCAGTCCAGTTTTTTTAAATCCAGTCCGGGTATTTTTTTTAAAAAGAAAAACCCGGACTGGATTTTTTAAAAAAACTGGACTGGACTTAAAAAAAAAACCCGGACTGGATTTAAAAAAAAACTGGACTGGAGTTGAAAAAGAAAAACCCGGACTGGATTTTTAAAAAAACTGGACTGGAGTTGGAAAAAAAACCCGGACTGGATTTTTAAAAAAACTGGACTGGAGTTGAAAAAGAAAAACCCGGACTGGATATAAAAAAAACTGGACTGGAGTTGAAAAAGAAAAACCCGGACTGGTTTTAAAAAAAAACTGGACCGGAGTTTAAAAAAAAACCCGGACTGGATTTAAAAAAAAATTGGACTGGAGTTGAAAAGTAGCACATCTTTCTCATGTTTATAACAGTGCCACAGCAAAATGACAATTCTAAAGGAAAAAATGTAATTTAAAGCCAGGCTTTGTGAGTCCTTAGGCAAATCTTAGATATCAGGTCCCATTCATGCCCAAAATGCGAAAAAAATTCAAGCAATAGAAATTAATTGTATAAAATACATATATTAAGAATCTTAAATCCTACAAAATTTGAATTTACAGTGTCTAGAATTTTCTCTAACAACAAATTACTCTTTAATCAAATATCATTAAACATATATATATATATTAACAGGGGGCGTGACCGGATGGAGTGAGTGAGTGGGTGGCTGCGTGTCTTCTCTCTGTACCGCGTACCATGCTGACTATCGGAACGCCGATCGGGCGTTTGTAACCCCCAGACGGACGTCAGAAATACTCGCCTGTCCCCGCAGCGGCTCCCGGCACTACTCCCGACTCTCCTCGTGGCTGACGACCGCCCGCCTGCCTGTACTGGGCTGATGCTGTGTGCGGTGCGGGCACCTTGAACCCTGACCCCCGCTCTGCTCCGCTCCTGTCTGTCTTCCGCACCTGCCCATGGAGGACTGTATGGCAGACTGAGGACTTGGTTTGTCGGCCCGCTGCTCCGTTCTGTTCTGTATGCTGAGCTTGGAGACACAGGAAGGTGGATGACAGTGTGGTGTAAGGGAGACATGGAGCTGTAAAGCCGGGAAGTGAATGGAGGATTTGGGACTGGAACGTTGACAAAGCGTGTGCAGTGACCCGGAGCAGTTCAGTGTATCCCTGTGCCTCTGTGCTCCCCTCCCCCCTCTCCCTAGATGGGACATGGGACACGTGAGTAATGGTCTGTAACAGACTGCTGTTTGAAATACCATCAGAATGTCATTTGGAATGATGAGTCTTGCACTTTCTTATTTTGCATAAGGAGGAGATCTGGTCAGTAACATCTCAACATATTATTATTTGATCACAGTGGTGCATTGTGGCGGCTCTGTGGGACTTTGGGTCTAGTAACTGAGAAGATCTCTCCTTGATAGGTGCAGTTTGAAATCCTCTACGTTTATTGTGGCTCCTGGAGTGCAGTCAGATGAAAGTTTCATGCATTTTTTAGCCCTTCGTTCTTCGCCTGTCCTTGGTTCTGGAGGTGACGCTTAAGGACTGCCGTAAGAGTTGTAGTAGTAACTGCCTAAAATAAGAGCGACTAATATGTTCTGCTGGGATTTATATTGAAAACTGACTGAAACAGTGATTGTTGGAAATTTTCTCTGAGCAGATTGGTAAACCAGATACCCTGCTAAAGTGCCCTCTTTAGTTGCACCTCTTTTTTAGGATGGCAGCAGTTATAAAAAAGGGGCAGCCTAATCAGGAGAGTGGGGGCCCTCAAATAATGCGAGCAGTGAAAGATAAGGAGAAGGCAGCACAGGCTGCAGCAGTGGCAGCAGCTAAACTGGAACAGTTTTCACACACCCTAGCAAAGTCGCCTGGAAAAGGAGTTCAGCTCCCACAACCTCAGGTTAAAACAGGGGCAGTAACGGGCAGGAAAAGCTGTGGACAAGGTCCATCAGTTCCCAAAAAAAAAAAAGAGCCCCAAGGGGGGGGGGTGCAATGGCATCAGCAAAAACTCCTATAGAAGAAGTCCTCTCGGCGGGTACAGCATATGACCCCGGGCGGGAGGAAGAGCCAACATTGAAAGAGATATTAAGTGCTATAAATGCATGTAGGGGGTCACTGAATAATTTAACTGACCAGATAAAAGAAATCAAGAAAGAACTAGTGACAATGGGCCAGGAACTGCAAAAGACTGTGCAAAGGATAACTTCAGTAGAAGAAAGAGTGAGCCAAGTAGAGGATGAGGTGTTCTCACTAAAACAACAGATGCAAGTATTAAAGGAACAAAATGTGTGGCAGGCATCTAAACTTGACGAAATTGAAAATAGGTTATGCAGAAATAACATCCGGGTGGTGGGTCTCCCGGAACGCAGTGAGGGTACCGACCCCATAAAGTTCTTTGAGAAATGGTTCAGAGACATTTTTTGGGAAAATGCCTTCTCATCGCTTTTTGGGATAGAAAGGGCCCATAGAGTCCCGTTTAGAGCACATCTGAAGGATGGACACCCTCGGCCCCTACTCCTGAAGTTCCTTAATTTTACCGATAAGGCAATCGCATTACAAAAGGCAAGAGAGAAGGGGGACATCTTTTATAACGGATCAAGAATTTCGCTATTCCCAGATTTCTCTCCAGAACTAAGTAAACGCAGGTCTGAGTTTACATCAATTAAACGTAACCTTTTAAAGAATAAAATCACATACGCATTATTGTATCCAGCACGCCTAAGAGTAATGACAGCAGAAGGACCTCAATTCTTTGACACGCCAGGAAAAGCAGCACAGTGGCTGGAAGAGAATAAAGCACAAGAGTAGACTAGGGTTTAACAGACTGGATAACATGGAGAAGATTGGACAAGGGTTACATCGTGGGAAGGCATTGAGGGGGAGTGGGTTTTTTTTTTGGGGGGGTAGAAATCGGGAGTTATTTTTTGAAGTATTAAGGGAGAGAGGGATAGAAGAGAAAAGAAGAGAAAAGAAGATACACATTAAGACACAACACTAAAAGTATAAATGGAGACATGGATAGATATAAAAAGGGGAATAGGGGTTATAAAAGGGGGGGGGAAAGAGAACATATACACAGTAATATGAACATGCACATGCACTAAATAAGAAACTCACCACTGCCTTATTGGGGGGTTCTCCCCCTTTTTTTTTGGGTTGTTGTGTTTGTTTTTGTGTTTGTCTGTTTGTGTATGTGTTGGTCTGTGGGTCGGGGAGGGGTGAGTATTGGGTAGGAGAACACATGGGATCACAAGAGATATGGATGGAAAGGGTAATGTAAGGGAAGGATGGAAGGTAGTGGTCACAGATATAGCCCCTAGGGTAGGCCTAGATAGGCAAGGGGGGAGGGGAGGATAGGGAGGATGGGGGGAGGAGGGTTGGAGTGGGGGGGTGGGGTAAAGTTGTATCAGAATATGAATATCACTAATCAAGCACAAGAGAATGGAATGTATTTGAATGCACACTTAGATGTTTTTTTCTCCTTGAAAGGTACACTCAAAAATTGTATATGGTTTTTTTTCTCTCCTTTGTTTTTTTTTTTTCTTCTCTATGATGTCATGGGCTTTCCATTTGTTTGCTCGATATGCTCCCTTTATTGGTATAATGGTAAATTGCATTCTCGATTATTCGATTTGATAGTTTGGGAAATCCAAGTTCTATTGGAAATCTTTCCTTCTTTTTTGAGACTTGTCTATGACACTGGGTACGAGACCTAAAATGATAAATATAGGCTCTTGGAATGTCCGGGGGATGGGGGATCCAGTCAAGAAAGCTGCAATCTTCTCTACGCTGGAGTGGTACGGGGTAGAGGTGTTATGTATCCAAGAGACCCATTTGACTAAAGAAACAAAATTAAAATTGGAAAATAAAAAATATCAAAGTCAATACCATTCTGTCCACTCATCTTATTCCAGAGGAGTGAGCATAATGGTAAAAAGGGATGTGTCGTTTGTATGCAAATAGTCAAGAATAGATGAATTAGGCCATTATATTTTTCTGTACTGTTTCATAGAAAATTAACCATATGTACTGGCCAATATCTATATACCACCACCCTTTAAAATGGAGATTCTGTGTAATTTAATGGAATTTGTGGTAAACAAGGAAAATATTCCAGTACTAGTGGTTGGAGATTTAAACATGGTATTAAATAGAACGATGGATAGATTTCCACCAGGGACACAAAGTCCAGGGGAAGGGGAAGGGCATCTAAATTAATTCTTGGAAGAGGTTGGGTGGTGTGATATTTGGAGGATGAAACATCCAGATGAGCGTCAGTATTCCTGCATTTCAAGTTCATACTCCACATTATCGAGAATAGATATGGCCCTGGCAAACTAGGCAAGTTTACAGGCAATTAGTAAAATATCTTATTACCCAAGAGGGGTCTCCGATCACTCTCCTCTGGTTCTGTCGCTTAGAACAGGGAAAAGATGTCCCTTAAGTAATTGTAAAATAAGTCCCTTTTGGCTAGAATTGATGGGGAAGCCGGAGGAGATAGGTACAAAACTAAGAGAATTTTTGGACTTTAATTCAGGGACGGCACCAGAGGGAGTGGTGTGGGATGCCTTGAAGGCGTTTCTAAGAGGCCTGTTGATCCAGCAGGTGGCTAAAATCAAGAGGAACTCTAGGGAATGGGAAGAGAAAATCAGGGAAGAGGTTCTGGAGGCAGAAAAGCAATATGTGGAAGATCCAACATTGACCAAACAAAGGGAATGGCTGGAGAAGCAGCAGGAGTATAAGCTAGTGGTAAACAGTAAAGTTGAAAATAAGCGCCTATTTCAAGAGCAGAGTGCTTTTGCAGAAGGGGAAAGTGTGGGTCACACATTGGCCCTTTTAGCGAAAACAAATGCAGCACCTTTCAATATCCCAGCAGTCAGGATGTCAGGAGGTGGGATATCATCTGAAACATCTATAATAGTGGATACATTTGCATCATATTATAAAGACTTGTATAAATCAAAAGGGGGGGTGTAAAGATGCAAATGGAGGAGTTTCTTAGAGAAACAGGAATACCAGTTTTATCGGAGGAAGATAGAAATGCTATAGAAGCCCCAATTACACCGTTGGAATTACAACAGGCAGTCAAAGGACTCTCCAATCAGAAGTCCCCAGGGCCAGACGGCCTACCAGCGGAGATTTATAAGCAATATGGTGAGGTGCTGCTTCCGGAATTATTAAAAGTGCTGAACTGGGCGGTAGAGGGAGGAAAGTTACCTCCCTCAATGTTAGAAGCAACTATTATAGTGATCCAGAAAGAAGGTAAGGACCAGCTAGATACATCATCTTATAGACCGATATCACTGCTATGTTCAGATGTCAAAATTATGGCCAAGGTGCTGGCAACGAGAATAAATAAATATATTTAGAAACCTATACACCCAGACCAATCCGGATTTATTCCAAATAGGTCCACGAGTATTAATATTAGAAGGTTGTATTTAAATTTACAGACACCAACATAGAATACAGGAGATAGATCTATCCTATCATTGGATGCCACCAAAGCCTTTGATAGCTTAGAGTGGGACTATCTCTGGTATGCTTTGGAGAAATTCGGGTTTGGCCCATCCTTTATTAAATGGATAAAGTTACTGTACAACTCCCCAAGTGCAAAAATAAAAATTAATAATGAATACTCACAGTCGTTTGGACTGGAAAGGGGGACTAGACAGGGATGTCCCCTGTCTCCCCTTCTATTTGCCCTGGCAATTGAGCCATTGGCAATTGTAATCAGATCCAGACAGGACATACAGGGGTTTCAGAGAGGGGTAGAGGAGGAAAAAGTTGCGCTTTATGCGGATGACATCCTCCTTTTTTTGGGAGATTCTACAACCTCCCTCAAAACTGCAGTGCAAACAGTAGAAGCATTTGGACGATTCTCGGGCCTGGTAATAAACTGGGGAAAATCTACACTTTTGCCAGTGGACCCAGCGAGTAGTATGGATGGAGCAGGAATTCCTCAGTTAAAAATAGGGGAGAAGATGGAGTATTTGGGAATCGTGGTAACACGAAACCCAGAACAATTCATAAATAATAATTTAGAGCCACTTTTGGGTAAATTTAAACGCAAAGTGGATATCTGGGGACGTCTTCCACTTTCGGTGGCTGGCCGCAGAAATCTTATTAAAATGATCTGGATGCCACAATTGCTCTATGTACTTCATAATTCCCCAGTATGGATTGATAACCTATGGTTTAAAAAGACAAAGACCCTTTTTAGGACTCTAATCTGGAAAAAGGGAAAAGCAAGGATTAGCCTCCAAACGTTGCAGTTACCAACAAACAGAGGAGGGCTGGCGGTCCCACACCCTTACAGTTACTTTTTGGCGGCACAGTTACAGCACTTGGGGGGGTGCAGCATAGAGGGAGGAGGAAGTGCAAGTGCAAAAAATGATGTTAATAGGGTCCCCACATAGATCTGTAATAGAAACCCTAGAGGCCAACTCTTTTTCGGTAAAAAACCCAACTCTAAAGACGATTGTAAGAATATGGCAAGCAGGAAAATTGGCTTTGGGCTATAAAGGACCAACAGAATATTCCCCATTGTGGGAAAATAAGAACTTAAAAGAAATCCTGGCCATGGAGAAATTAAAAGAATGGGATAAACGTGGGATAACCAGACTGGTACAATTATACATAGGATGCACATTAAAATCCTTCTCAGAGCTAGGCAGTGAATATCGTATTCCAAACCTCATGTTTTTTACTATTTGCAGGTTAGACATGCACTACAAGCCCAATTTAAGCTACAGCCGGTAAGGTGGCAAAAGCTCACACATCTCCAAAGATTAATTAGGCCGGGGGTCTTGAAAGGTCTCATTTCAGAACTATATGAACGGATTAGTGATCGGCTTATAGGAAAAGGGAAGTTAAGTAGGAAGGAGGATGTTGGTCTTATAACGGAGGATCAATGGGATAGGATATTGGAACTGGGGACAGTGGTCTCATTAGCTCACAAAGGGTCTCCCATTTATTTTTGATCCACAGGGTTTACTATACCCCCAAGAAATTACATAGTTTTGGAAGGTTATTGGGTTAAGATTTTGGACATTATAAATGCAACCTTTGGGACTACTCTGGAACTCGAGGCCAGGGTTTGCCTATTGGGTTGCATCGAGGAGAGTACGGGGCGGAGGGACACATTAGAAGCAGTTATAAGATGCCTGTTTCAGGCGAGGAAATTGATAGCATTACATTGGCAAGCACAAAATCCACCCACAGTAACGGAATGGGTTAATGTAATAAATAACACAATAGGGATGGAGAGGGGAACATGAATTAGACGGGGAAACCTTAAAAAATTGAATGCAATATGGGAGCACTGGTTGAGTAAAATAGGCCACTCACTATAATTTAAGAAAAAGGAAAATAAACCTGTAAAGGACAAATTAAGAAAGAAATATGGAAAAAATGGATATGCACTTTAGAAGTAAGAGAGGAGGGACGGGGGGAGGGGAGGGAGGGGAATGGGATTAATGGATATTTTTGGTCTATGTAACTAAATGTTTTGTATGTACACAAAATGAATGGATTGTAAAATATGGATATGCAACCTTTTGTATTTGTATGGAAACAATAAAAAAAAAGTATTGAAGTAAAAAAACATATATATATCACCCGCTCACTGATTGGTTGCTAGAGGTTACTGTGCAATATTACCATTCAATGATTGGTTGATAGAGGTTACTGCACATTTTTACTGCTCATTGATTGGTTGCTAGAGGTTGCTGCACATTATTACCACTCATTGATTGGTTGCTAGAGTTTACTGCACATCATTACTGCCCGATCAGTGATTGCTAGAGGTTAAACATGAGAAAGATGTGCTACTTTTCAACTTCAGTCCAGTTTTTTTTAAATCCAGTGAGGGTTTTTTTTTTCAACTCCTGTCCAGTTTTTTTTAAATCCAGTTCGGGTTTTTCTTTCAACTCCAGTCCAGTTTTTTTTTAAATCCAGTCCTTGTTTTTTTTTTTGACAAAGAAAGACCCGGACTGGATTTAAAAAAAAACTGACTGGAGTTGAAAAAGAAAAACCCGGACTGGTTTTAAAAAAAAAAAAACTGAACTGGAGTTGGAAAAAAAAACCCGGACTGGATTTAAAAAAAAACTGGAATGGAGTTGAAAAAGAAAAACCCGGACTGGATTTAAAAAAAAACTGGACTGGAGTTGAAAAAGAAAAACCCGGACTGGATTTAAAAAAAAACTGGACCGGAGTTTAAAAAAAAAACCCGGACTGGATTTAAAAAAAAACCCGGACTGGATTTAAAAAACAAAATGGACTGGAGTTGAAAAGTAGCACATCTTTCTCCTGTTTATAACAGTGCCACAGCAAAATGACAATTCTAAAGGAAAACATGTAATTTAAAGCCAGATGCGGCTCTAGGCTTTGAGTCCTTAGGCAAATCTTATATATGAGGTCCCATTCATGCCCAAAATGCGAAAAAAATTCAAGCAATAGAAATTAATTGTATAAAATACATATATTAAGAGTCTTAAATCCTACGAACTTTGAATTTACAGTGTCTAGAATTTTCTCTAACAACAAATTACTCTTTAACCACTTGCCGCCCGCCAATGACATATTGACATCGGCAAAGTGGTTGTAGAATCCTGACTGGACATCATAAGATGTCCTCAGGATTCTGAGCCGCTGCGCGCCCCCGGGGGCGCGCCTGGCGGTGATCGTTGTTGCAGGGTGTCAGTCTGACACCCCGCAACACCGATCAAGGTAAAGAGTCTCTCACGGAGACTCTTTACCACGTGATCAGCCGTGTCCAATCACGGCTGATCACGATGTCAGACGCGAGTAGAAGAGAGCCCATCTGTGCTACTTTTCAACTCCAGTCCAGTTTTTTTTAAATCCAGTCCGGGTTTTTTTTTCAACTCCTGTCCAGTTTTATTTAAAATCCAGTCCGGGTTTATATTTTAACTCCAGTCGAGATTTTTTTTTAAATCCAGTCCGTTTTTTTTTTTTTAAAAAGAAAAACCCGGACTGGATTTAAACAAAAACTGGACTGGAGTTGAAAAAAAAAACCCCAGACTGGATTTAAAAAAAAAACTGGACTGGAGTTGAAAAAGAAAAACCCGGACTGGATTTAAAAAAAAAAAAACTGGACTGGAGTTGAAAAACAAAAAACCCGGTCTGGATTTAAAAAAAAACTGGACTAGAGTTGACAAAGAAAAACCCGGACTAGATTTAAAAAAAAACTGGACTGGAGTTTAAAAAAAACACCCAGACTGAATTAAAAAAAAACTGGACTGGAGTTGAAAAAAAAACCCGGACTGGATTAAAAAAAAAACTGGACTGGAGTTGAAAAGTAGCACATCTTTCGCATGTTTATAACAGTACGACAGCAAATGACAATTCTAAAGAAAAAAATGTAATTTAAAACATGATGCGGCTCTAGGCTTTGTGAGTCCTTAGGCAAATCTTAGATATAGTCCAGTTTCTTTTAAATCCAGTCCGTTTTTTTTAACTCCAGTCCAGTTTTTTTTAAATCCAGTATGTTTTTTTTCCCAACTCCAGTCCAGTTTTTTTTTAAATCCAGTCCTGTTTTTTTTCCAACTACAGTCCAGGTTTTTCTTTAATCCAGTCCGGGTTTTTAAAAAAAAAAAAAAAACCCGGACTGGATTTAAAAAAAAACTGGACTGGAGTTGGGAAAAAACCCGGACTGGATTTGTAAACAACTGGACTGGTGTTGAAAAAAAAACCTGGACTGGTGTTGAAAAAAAAAACCTGGACTGGAGTTGAAAAAATAAACCCGGACTGGATTTAAAAAAAAACTGGACTGGAGTTGAAAAAAAAAAACCCGGACTGGATTTTAAAAAAAAAAACTGGACTGGAGTTGAAAAAAACCCAGACTGGATTTAAAAAAAACTGGACTGGAGTTGAAAAAAAAACCTGGACTGGTGTTGAAAAAATAAACCCGGACTGGATTTAAAAAAAAACTGGACTGGAGTTGAAAAAAAAAAACCCGGACTGGATTTTAAAAAAAAAACTGGACTGGAGTTGAAAAAAACCCAGACTGGATTTAAAAAAAACTGGACTGGAGTTGAAAAAAAACCCCGGACTGGAGTTGAAAAGTAGCACATCTTTCTCATGTTTATAACAGTGCCACACTAAAATGACAATTCTAAAGGAAAAAATGTAATTTAAAACCAGATGCGGCTCTAGGTTTTGTGAGGCCTTAGGCAAATCTTATATATGAGGCCCAATTCACACCCAAAATGCGAAAAAAATTCAAGCAATAGAAATTAATTGTATAAATTACATATATTAAGAGTCTCAAATCCTATGAAATTTGAATTTACAGTAGACATGTGCACACTGAAATATTTAGTTTCGTAATTTCGTTTTCGTACAAAAAATACATTTATTTAGTTACTCCCGAAATTCTTTTTTTTTTTTATTTCGTTTTTCGTAAAAAAAAATGCATTTGTCCAAAAATCCAAATTAAGGTCAAATCTGTCATTGAAGGCTTGTAGGGCCAGATTCATAGAAAACTCTGGCGGCAAAACGTATCGTGTTTACGTTACACCGCCGCAAGTTTTCAGCACAATTGCCTGATTCACCAAGCACTTCTGTGTAAACTTACGGCGGTGTATCCTAAAGACGGCTATACTTTAACATGGCTGGTGTAAAGTTAAGCAATGAAAAAGTTTGCTTAACTTTGCGACGGGAAAAAATGACGTTACGCACGCGAGTAACTTCGTGGATCGCCGTAAAAGCTAATTTGCATACCCGACGCTGGAAAACGACGCAAACTCCACCCAGCGGCAGCCAAAGTATTTTAGCCTAAGATCTGAAGGTGTACAAAGCCGTAAGCCTGTCCGATCTTAGCCAAAAGCCATCGTATCTTGTTTTTGAATCACAAATTAAGATACGACGCGGCAAATTTGAAAATACGCGTATTTTGTAAGAAGAAAGAAGAAGAAAGAAAGAAGAAGAAAGAAAGAAGAAGAACAAAAGAAGAAGAACGAAAGAAGAAGAACGAAAGAAAGAAGAAGAAAGAAAGAAGAAAGAAGAAAGAAGAAAGAAGAAAGAAGAAAGAAGAAAGAAGAAAGAAGAAAGAAGAAAGAAGAAAGAAGAAGAAGAAGAAGAAGAAGAAGAAGAAGAAGAAGAAGAAGAAGAAGAAGAAGAAGAAGAACTTCATGGAAAAAAAAAGAAGGTCAAATCACATTTAAAGTGGTTGTAAAAAAAGCCACATGGTTATCAAAATACAACCCCCTCTGTTTATTAATGATATGTGCCCCAGTGTCTGAGCTATATAAAAAATATGACAATTTCTACCTTATGTCAGAGTGTCTCCCAGCAATCATGTGACTGCTCGTCTCTCTCCTCTCCCACTCTGATAGCTACAGCGGGAGAGGCCAAGAAGTCCTGCTGACGTCAGCCAGTAGGAGGGGAGGAGAGGAGGAGAGAGCCAAGCAGTCACGTGAGCACAGACACTGAAACAATTATGATAGCAGCAGGAAGGGGAAAGGGCAGTGAGTGGATGGAGCTGACAGGCAGAGGGGGGAGGTGAGAGGAGGACAGAGGGTAACAAACACGTCCAACCGCAGCATGCCTCCTCCACTGTTTGACAGTTCTTACATACTGTATTTTTGTTACAGGGAGCTATGGTTGATGATCTGATGAGCCTTTGAGTCACTTCCAGTCTTTGGAATGCACGATAAGGTTAACTTCCAGGTTTTGGAATACATCTCATCTGTACAGGAAGTAATTGCACACTAGCTCTTCCTGTTTGTTTGTTTTTTCCCATTGGTTCACATGACAGGAAATGGTAATATGGCTATTTCCAGTTCCTAGAATATAAGTGAAACTCTGGTTCCTGTTTTCAATCATGTGGCACTGTACAGACCGGTATTTGGGGCCAATTTAGAATTTTTTGTTTACTATAAATTTTCTTTGGGGGTTTACACCACCCCCTTCTCTACCCAAATGAATAAAGTTTTGGCTTTAGTTATATTTTGAACCATCTGGCTCCTGATAGTGCAACTGTACCACTAGTTCTACAATGACCTTGTTATACCCTCCATACACAAGTGCCTCACCCAGTATTAACTTGTACCCCCCTTCCTGCCCAGGCCACTTTTCAGCTTTCAGCACTGCCACACTTTGAATGACAATTGTGTGGTCATGCAGCACTGTACCCTAACAAAACTGTTAGGCCGCGTACACACGATCGGTCATAACCGATGAAAACGGACTGAAGGGACTGAAGGGCCGTTTCATCGGTTAACCGATGAAGCTGACTGATGGTCTGATGTGCCTACACACCATCGGTTAAAAAACCGATCGTGTCAGAACACGGTGACGTAAAACACACGACATGCTGAAAAAAACGAAGTTCAATGCTTCCAAGCATGCGTCGACTTGATTCTGAGCTTGCGCGACCTTTTGACCGAAGGAAAAAAGTGCCCTTATCAGTATACATGTCCTTTTTACACAAGCTGGTTATCTGCTCTCTTCTCCTCTCCTCACGCTGTTAGTGTGAGAAAAGGAATGCCAATAACTGGCTTCGGTTCACATCCGTAATCAGCTGTTATTGGACACAGCTGATCATGTAGTGAAGAGCAGATGATTGGCTCTTTACTTCAATTTGTGATCAGCAGTGTCCAGAGGAGACTGATCACAGGGCTCGCTGCCCTCCCCACAGCGGGGGGGGGGGGGCTGGATCACAGAAGACCATCCTATGACAGCCTCCTAGAACTAGCTGACTGCGCTGTAGCATTCAGCTATAGCGTGGTTAGCAAGTGGTTAAATAAAAAATAAAATTGTACCCTTAAATACCCACACTAAATAATATCTACTGTATCAATGAAGTGAGATACAACTAAGATTTTTGATGCATAGTCAAAGTTAGGCTTCTAAGGACACAGTATTGATAGCCACTCTTCCACCTCCGTTGCTTTACTAGTGAATATATTTACCAAAGGATATACATTAAAAGCCAGTCATACAGAAATTATAGAATCATTGTAGCATTATTTTATAAACATAAATATTGTTTTCTGGGAACTGTTTGTGATAATATTCAGCATATGAATTGTGTTTTTATTTTCCTTTCTCCACATTTATATGAACACACAGCTGTCAAACAAAAGTGACAGCTTGATTTAAAACCATATAACTCTGCAAGAGCTGCTTACAACGGTCAGCATTTTTTCCCAAAATAAAATACAATGCTGCTGCAAATGCCTAAAAAGGTGTGTAGGTTCTGCCCCCGCCCTATGCACATTGTCCCCATGTTAATGGGGACAAAAGTCTCTTCCCCCACAACCTTGGGCTGTGGTTTTGGGGATCTGCAGATGGGAGGCTTATCAGAATCTGGAAGCCCCCCTTTAACAAAGGGGTCCCCCGTACTCATTTACCAAAAAAAGTGTCACTTAAAAAAAACTTTCTTTATTAAAAATTCAAAAATAATGTCCCCGATGTAGATCCATAGTCAATCATGCCACCCGCTGGACCAAAAAAAAAGAAGAAGATTGATGACACAATGACGGGGGGTCGCCATATGATGTCATTGGGTGGCCCTGCCCCTTACGTATTTAGAAACTGTCAGGCGGAGTGGACAGCTCATGTTTGGCCTTTGACAAGTGCAGAGCTTTTTTTTTGCCGACGATCGACTCTCCCTGTCAGCGAAAAACGAAGAATGCTGTTTACCGGCACTTCCTGGTTCACGCGATGATCAGCTGTGATTGGTCACAGCTGATCACGTGGTAAGAAGCCTCTGTCAGAGGCTTCTTACCATGAACGAAGATGCGGCATGTCAGACTGACTCGGTGCGCGCCGGCATGTTATCCTGCTGGATGTCATATGACACCCAGCAAGGATAACAGAACCACATCCCGGACGTCAATTTGTTATTGGTCGGGCGGGAAGTGGTTAATCACTGCAGGTTTTTTTATTTTTTGCTAAACAAAACAGAAAAAAAGGAAAATTAGAAAACAAAAACTAAAAAAAAAAACTGTTTTACATAGCTAGTCAGATTGTAAAAAGATACAAGTCCATCCAGTCAGACCAAATAAAAATAATAATAATTAATGCAATCCCATATACACAATCTTTCACCCACAGTTGATCCAGAGGAAGGCAAAAAAAAAAAAATAGCAAAGCATGATCCAATTTTCTACAGCAGGGGAAAATAAATTCTTCCTGATACCCGAAGAGGCAATCAGATTTTCCTGGATCAACTTCAGCTATATATGTTAGTACACAGTTATATTCTGTACATTTAGGAAATAATCCAGGCCTTTTTTAAATCAATCAACTAAACATGCCAGAACCACCTCTGGAGGGAGTCTATTCCACATTTTCACAGCTCTTACTGTGAAGAAACCTTTCCGTATTTAGAGAAGAAATCTTTTTTTTTCCCCTCTAGACGTAAAGAGTGCCCCCTTGTCCTCTGTGATGAACTTAAAGAGAATAACTCAATACCAAGTTCACTATATGGACCACTTATGTATTTGTACATGTTGATCAAATCCCCCCTTAATCTCCTCCTCAAGAAGGAATAGATTCAGGGAACAAAAAAAATCGGTGCTACAAGAGACACCAAATAAGGTCGGACTTTGAAGGCATAAACAACAATGTGAAGGTTTTTAGAAAACTTATTTTACAATTTATTTGAAAAAATGCATGGTATATTCACATAAATGTACAATATGGTTAAAAATCATGTAGGATGATAAAGTATACATAGTTATAGGATGATTTTTAACCATATTGTACATTTATGTGAATATACCATGCATTTTTTCTAATAAATTGTTAAATAATTGTTCTAAAAACCTTCAGATTCTTGTTTATGCCTTCAAAGTCTGTTCTTTTTGGTGTCTCTTGTAGCACCAATCTTTTTTGTTCCCTATATATAGATGGATGTGGCAATATGAGTGCTTCCCTTTACAATTTTTCTGGGAATAGATTCAGTTCCTCTAATCTATCCTCATATTTGAAGCTCCTCCATGCCTCTTATCAGTTTGTTTGCCCTTCTCTGCACTTTCTCCAGATATCCTTTTTGAGAACTGGTGCCCAAAACTCAACTTCATATTCCAGATGAGGTCTTACTAATGATTTGTATAGGTGCAAAATGATATCTCTCTCTCTGGAGTCCATACCTCTCAATTCAAGAAAGGACTTTGCTCGCTTTGGAAACCGCAGCTTGGCATTGCATGCTATTATTGAGCTTGTGATCTACCAAAACCCCCAGATACTTCCCCACCATTGATTGCCCCAGTTTCACTCCCCTAGTATGTATGGTGCATGCATATTCTTAGCCCCCAAGTGCATAACTTTACATTAATCGACATTAAACCTCATTTGCCACTCAGTTGTCCAATTAGTGCATTGAGGTCAAACATACAAAAAATAAGCGCGCAATCCCAAGACAATTAAAGGTGCAAATGATAAGTGCTACTGAGAATAATAAATGTAAGCGTGTGACAAAGCACACAAGATAATAGTAAACCAAACAAAATATATTATGGTGAACAAAGTCCCCAAACAATATGTGTACACTCTAATAAATGAAAAATAAAAAGTAAAAAATTATCAGGTGAATAAAGTCCCATAACACATATCCATGTGAATTAGACAGGTGGGGTAAAACGACAGAATAATATCCAGGAATCAGTTCAGTGGTCACTGCACAATATCTGGAGTTGCTTAATTCTTATTTCTCAGCCCAAACAAAATATAAATACTGACTCTTACCGCAAAAGTTGGACCCCGGTTTTAAGGTGGTCAAAACAGCATGTGCATCAGCCTGCCGACCCCAGTGTAGAATCACTCAACTCAGGGAGGGGTGCTTCAATCTTGCAAAGGAAGAGGAGACCTTCAGCTGTCTCTTCAGGCCAGATCACGCAGCAGAACGGTAGTCAGATTCAATTGGGACGATACCAGATACTGGCCAAAAGTGCATTGAGGTCGGCTTGTAAATCGGAGACATCCTGTAAGGACATTATTCCACTGCATAGCTTTGTGTCATCTGCAAAGACAGAATTTTACTTGTAATCCCAGACCATATATCATTTATACAAATTTTTAAAAGTAAGGGCCCCAGCACTGAACCTTGGGGTACCCCACTGATAACCTTAGCCCATTCAGAGTAAGAGTCATTAACCACTATTTTCTGAGTTTTAAATATTTGTTATAAAATTTTCCAAACAGGTAATTTTTTGCCTTCATTAATGTTCACCAATAGGCTGCACTGGTGGACACTGATAGGCACTAATAAGGTGAAACTGATGGGCACTGACAGGTGGCACTAAAGGACACTGATAGGCAGCACTCATAGGTGGCACTGATGATGAGTCACTGATTGCCAGCACTGATGGGCACTGAATAGCAGTGCTGATGGGCACTGGTAGGTGGCACTGGTTAGCAGTACTGGTGGTCACTGTGTGGGACCATTTTCCAATAATCAGCTTTTTTCTTTTCTCCTCCCACGGTCAGCATGAGAAAAAATGTGATCAACTGTCATTGGCTGACAGCTGATAATGTGGTAAAGGGCCGCGATCGGCCCTTTACTCAAATCTGTAATCAGTGGAGTCCCAAGGATTCAGCGATCATAGAGCAGGGAGCGCAGGAAGAGTGAGCATGGGATGACTTCCATGTACGCCCTTCTGGCATTTTAAGCCTGCGTTTTTTTTCTATAGCACAGGCGCCAAGTAGTTAGTAGTAGAGAAAAACCCCAAAAAATGCAAAATGCATTAAAACAACATGCAAACATGCATCAAAAGCACAGGTTTAACCAGTTCCCGACCTCCTCATGTACATTTACGTCAGCAGAATGGCACGGACAGGCACATCCACGTACCTGTACGTCCTCTGCTAGACGTGGGTGGGGGGTTCGATCGGGACCCCCCCGGTACATGCGGAGGTCGGGTCCGCTCGGGGAGCGATCCGGGACGACGGCGCGGCTATTTGTTTTTAGCCGCTCCGTCGCGATCGCTCCCCGGAGCTGAAGAACAGGGAGAGCCGTGTGTAAACACGGCTTCCCCGTGCTTCACTGTGGCGGCGCATCGATCGAGTGATCCCTTTTATAGGGAAGACTCGATCGATGGTGTCAGTCCTACAGCCACACCCCCCTACACTAGTAAACACACACTAGGTGATCCCTAAATGTTACAGCGCCCCCTGTGGTTAACTCACAAACTGCAACTGTAATTTTCACAATAAAGAATGCAATTTAAATGCATTTTTTGCTGTGAAAATGACAATGGTCCCAAAAATGTGTCAAAATTGTCCGAAGTGTCCGCCATAATGTCGCAGTCACGAAAAAAAAAATCGCTGATCGCCGCCATTACTAGTAAAAAAAATAAAAAAAATAAAAATAAAAAAAAACTATCCCCTATTTTGTAAACGCTATTAATTTTGCGCAAACCAACCGATAAACGATTATTGTGATTTTTTTTTACCAAAAATAGGTAGAAGAATACGTATCGGCCTAAACTGAGGAAAAAAAAAAAATTATATATGTTTTTGGGGGATATTTATTACAGCAAAAAGTAAAAAATATTGCATTTTTTTTAAAATTGTCGCTCTATTTTTGTTTATAGCGCAAAAAATAAAAACCGCAGAGGTGATCAAATACCACCAAAAGAAAGCTCTATTTGTGGGGAAAAAAGGACGCCAATTTTGTTTGGGAGCCACGTCGCACGACCGCGCAATTGTCTGTTAAAGCGACGCAGTCCCGAACTGTAAAAACCCCTTGGGTCTTTAGCCAGCATATTGGTCCGGGGCTCATCAACCACAACAGCATAAATTAAAAAGTCCCTGACCCTTTCTAAAAATTTACTGGCTGAAAAACTCAGATGTGAACATGTATTATAAGAAACCATGTTAAATGGATTGTAGTGGAAATTACAAAATGCACCAAAAAAAAAAAAAAAAAAAAGCATAGGTGTGGACCTAAAAAAAAAAAAAAGCCTAAACAAGGAAAACAAATACAACCACCACAACTAAGAATTGTTAGCCTGCAATATAATACATATTCATGTTTTATTGAACGAGCCTGTATGTAGTCAGTTGATGGAAGTTCCCTTCATCACACATCTGAACGTGGGATAAATCAATGACTAATTCTTAACATGTCTTACAAAGGTTATTAGCTTGGTTGGGAGAGCAGATCTCACACTGTTCATTGTTTTGGTAAAAGGCTTTCTTATATATAGCTAGCCTTATCCTATAGAAACATAGCAGAACGCAAAAATTCCTTATCCAACACTGGTGTTAGAACTGCAATGCCTTGTACACACGATCGGTTAAACCGATAAGAACGGTCTGATGGATTTTTCTATCAGTTAACCGATGAAGCCGACTGATGGTCAGTCATGCCCACACACCATCGGTTAAAAAAACGATCGTGTCAGAACACGGTCACGTAAACCACGTATGACGGCACTATAAAGGGGAAGTTCAAATCCAATGGCGCCACCCTTGGAGCTGCTTTAGCTGATTTTGTGTTACTAAAAGACATTTTGCGCTTTTCTGTCTGTTATAGCGTGATGAATGTGCTATCTCCATAACGAACACTAGTTTTACCAGAACGAGCGCTCCCGTCCCCTAATTTAGTCTGAGCATGCGTAGGATTTTTAACCGATGGACGTGCCTACAAACGATCATTTTTTTTTTTATCGGTTAGGTATCCATCGGTTAATTTTAAAACAAGTTTCACATTTTTAACCGATGGATAAATAACCGATGGGGCCTACATACGATCGGTTTGGTCTGATGAAAATGGTCCATCAGACAGTTCTCATCAGATTGACCGATCGTGTGTACGTGGCATAAGAGATTTTCTACAGGGGTTCTTGCTGTATGCATAATGTAGATGTTGTGGTCAGTAGGCAGTGGCATTCACTAAAGATTTCCATTTATACATGCTCATCACCTGGTTAGCAAAACTGTATGTAGCACATTTAGTTTATGAGTAAATGTTCTCCTGTAGTCATTTGTGAATTTGTTTTGCTAGATAAGAAAACATTTCCAAATGACCAAGTGTGTTTAATGAATGTATTTATGTATTTTACACTCGGTTGACACTGGATTCCATGCATTATTGTTTCCATCCTAGTTGTTGTTCAAACATTAGGTTGCATGTAGTGTTATAATTCACACAGTTTTCTAGCAGTAAGGCCCCTTACACACGGTCGCACAAAACCGATGAGAATGGACCGAGGTTCAGTTTCATCGGTCCAAAGCGACCGTGTGTATAGCCCATCGGTCTGTTTTTCTTTGGTCCAAAATTTTAAAACATGCTTCAAAACCGAACCGATGGACCACTGCCCGATCGGTCCAAACCGATGGTTAGTACAGAAAAGCATCGGTTCAAAACCTGTGCATGCTCAGAATCAAGTCGACGCATGCTTGGAAGCATTGAACTTTGTTTTATTCAGCACGTCGTGTGTTTGACGTCACCGCGTTCTGACCCGATCCGTTTTTGGAACGATGGTGTGTACGCATCAGGCCACTTTAGCGGTGAACCGATGAAAACGATCCGTCGGAGCATTCTCATCGGTTTGGAACGACCGTGTGTACGGGGCCTTAGTGTGCTAAGTAACTCAGCCATTACTAATTATTGTGTTTACCTATATTATTATTATTATTATTATTATTATTATTATTATTATTATTATTATTATTATGTAGTACCCAAAGGTATCATAAATTGTTTCTCTGAACAGCTTGTTAATTTTAGGCAATTTAAAAAAAAATATTTAACAATATGGACTACTTGACAATACTTTTTGAAGATCATAAACGTGTTTCATACAGGATCGTTATTCCTACAAAGTAGCAAAAGAAGAAGTAGGGGTCTTCAGGGACAGGCCACAATAAGTGCCCCTCCTGACTACTGTAGAACTAACAAAGAAAGAAGCAAAAAAAAAAAAAAAACCACAACAAATAACAAATAAATACAGCACTGTATAAAACACAGTACATAAAAAGGGAAAAATACTTGGTAAATAAAAATAATTGTAACAAGAGATGGTTTCTAGTCTGGCTGTAAGTTTAATCATCCATTACAGCTTTCAGGAAGGATAAAAAAAAACAGACATTGGAGTAGCAGTTTATAGAACACTGAGCTATAGGGGGATATTTGAGAGTGAATAGGTAATGAATTGACTTTTAAATAATGAGGGTTGTCTGAATTTGGGGGGAGAAATAAATCCAGCAAGCTTATATTTTGTAGCATTTGTTTTATTTTGCTTCATACATCTAAATCCAGCATTCTGTTTGATTTTTTTTATTACTGGACTAGTATTTAGGGTCCCTTGAGTATTTCTTCCTAACAAATGGGTTTGTGAATTATTATTTCTAATGGTAAATCTATTTACCAACCCCCTTTAGAATCTATGTTTCAATATTTTTATTAATTTTACAAAGAAGAGTACAAAAACAGAAAAAAAGACAATAGAAAGTATGTCAGCCCACATGGCCTAAAATAGCATCTGGTACAAATATAAAAGCAGGGATGGACTGGCCATTGGGACTACAGGGAGTTTCCCGGTGGGCCGATGGCTCAGTGGGCCGACTTCAGTGACAGCGGACCGCCTCCCCTCTCCGCTCCTCTGTCTCTCCCTTGCCGCAGCGCTCACCTGGGGGGGTACAGAGAAGCAAGGGGAGAACCAGAGGAGCAGGGGGGGACAATAGAGGAGCATGGGGGAGGGGACAGACAGCTGACTCAACAGCCATGGCCTGGGAGTTTCTCACTTCTGTCTAATCTTGTCCAATAAGGGGGGGGCACTGAACTGATTCTTTGCCCCGGGTGAAATAATGTCTGCTTCCCCACTGGTACTGCCTATAAGAGTACCAGTACCAGCCATTCTACTCTAATAAAGTAGAACGGCTAGTGGCTAGTGAAGGGGGAGAGGGGGCTTGAGTGGCCCGGGGGGGGGGGTATGAGTTGACCTGGGAGAGACCTGTCAAAGTGGGCCAGTCTGGATAAAGTCCAGGGCCAAATTTTTGTCCCAGTCCAGCCCTGTATAAAAGTAGCATAGGTGGTTCTTGTTACATAGGCACAGACCAATTGCGGAAACCTAAAAAGGTGTAGTGGAAGTGGTGTAACATCCAGACAGATATGTCTGTGAGTACATATTTTACTTGTATTCAACTTTATATGTCTATTGACACTGATGCATACGCTTTCGCCACATCCCATTGCCAGGTGATTTCCTTCATCACCATTACTGACATATCACTGGATATACAATATATATATATAGTTGCCTTCTGGAATTCTATCCCTCAAATATGTACTAGTTGAATATTTGCCTACATATGATGCTACCCATTCATCATTTTAAATCTGTGTCATTGATTTTATTTCTATACACATACAGTGAATCTATTTAGTGGAATGTTTTCCCGGGACACATAAGGATGATGGTAGGTATACTGATACTGATTAACATTTGATCATACAACCTTGGTGGCTCAGTTATTGAACTGCAGATAATAGTTTTTGAATATCAGTTTTAGCTATGTTTTCTGATCATCTACAGTAGGATATCACTCTATAGCTGCGTATTTATTTGCATGCAAAAATATAATGTTCCTGACATATAACTATATAGACTTGAAAACATATGACTTTTTGATCTGTTTTACTGTATACCTGGGGGACTATTTTATACACTGCTTTTTGGAAAACCTAAAAAAATTGAAACAGTGGTCTTTTGATTGGGGTTATACAAGGCTTTCATATTATGGATGTATTTAATCAAAAAACATTTTTGTATCAAAGTTCATTGATGGTCACTACTCTTTTTTCTGTCATGGCCTAAGACAAGCCCTGTAGATAGAGAGGGGTTTAGAAGAAGAGAATCCGACAGGGGACCCTTGAGAGGGTGCCTATATGGCAGCCACCATACAGGTTGCATCCAGAAAGTACCCCTAAAATCATTAGTTGAGGCTGGTAGCAGCAAATAAAGTCCCTGAGGAACATGCAGGGCAGCCATCAGGAATTATGGGGCCCCTTACACAGCTATATATATATATATATATATATATATATATATTTTTTTTTTTTTTTCTTATATATAAAGAAAAAAAGAAATAAAATATAAAAAAAAAAAAAAATTATAAAAAAAGGGGGGTTGCCACCCGGGGTCCTGGGGACCTCTGGGCCCTTTAATAATAATAATTATATATATATATAATTATATATATATATATATATATATATATAATAAAAATATATATAAAAAAAATAAAAATTATAAAAAAGGGGGGTTGTCATCCGGGGCCCTGGGGATCTCCGGGCCCCCTGTACCACTAAAAAAAAAATTGGCCCTTTAATAAAAAAATTTATAAAAATATATATATTTTTTTTAAATATATAAAAAAAAGGGGAGTTGCCATCTGGGGCCCTGTGGGCCTCCGGGCCCTTGGGGACCTCCGGACCCCTAAAAAAAAGGGAGTTGCCATCCGGGCCCCTGGGGACCTCAGGGCCCCTTACAGGTAGTACCCCCTTGATGGCGGCCCTGGGAACATGTAGTAAGGCACATCTTCTATAGCAACTCAACATTGTTCTAACAAGAGGGGGTGGCGGGGAGGGGACAACAAAGTTATATACATAGGTGATGGAGAAACAGAGGGAAAATGAAGGCGACCCTCAGCTTACAACACCACATACCTTTGTTTTTCTTTTTTTCTCCATTTACATTTTTTGGGAGAGGAGGTTGTTCATACAACTTCCCTGCAGCTGTCATGGTTGTGTGTGTTTTTTTAATAATTGATCAATTATTTGTGTTAACCACTTCACCCCCGGACCATATTGCTGCCCAAAGACCAGAGTACTTTTTGCGATTCGGGACTGCGTCGCTTTAACAGATAATTGCGCGGTCGTGCGACGTGGCTCCCAAACAAAATTGGCGTCCTTTTTTTCCCACAAATAGAGCTTTCTTTTGGTGGTATTTGATCACCTCTGCAGTTTTTATTTTTTGCGCTATAAACAAAAATAGAGCGACAATTTTGAAAAAAATGAATATTTTTTACTTTTTGCCATAATAAATATCCCCCAAAAATATATAAAAAAACATTTTTTTCCTCAGTTTAGGCCGATACGTATTCTTCTACCTATTTTTCCTAAAAAAAAATCTCAATAAGCGTTTATGATTGGTTTGCGCAAAAGTTATAGCGTTTACAAAATAGGGGGTATTTTTATGTCATTTTTATTAATATTTTTTTTTTACTAGTAATGGCGGCAATCAGCGATTTTTTTTCGGTATTGCGACATTATGGCGGACACTTCAGACACTTCTGACACATTTTTGGGACCATTGGCATTTTTATAGCGATCAGTGCTATAAAAATGCATTGGATTACTATAAAAATGCCACTGGCAGTGAAGGGGTTAACACTAGGGGGCGGGGAAGGGGTTAAGTATGCCTGGGTGTGTTCTTACTGTGGGGGGGGGGGGGGTGGCCTCACTAGGGGAAACACTGATCCTCTGTTCATACATTGTATGAACAGAAGATCAGCATATCCCCTGCTGACAGGACCGAGAGCTGTGTGTTTACACACACAGCTCCCGGTCCCCGCTCTGTAACGAGCGATCGCGTGTGCCCGGCGGCGATCGCGCCCGCCGGGCACACGCACGGGAGCGAGCGGGGGGCCAACGTAGAATGAAAGAGCCGACGTAGAATGACGTGCTCTCGCCCAGGAGAGCCAGCTTGCCGACGTAGAACGGCGGTGCGCGGTCGGCAAGCAGTTAAATAACGCTATTACTATTTGCTTATGGATACAGAACACAGTGTGTAAATTTGAGGTTGAGCTCAGTCAGGTTTTTACTTGTTCTTTTTTTTCTTATCTTACAATACCACTACCTTCAGGATACATATTTCCCGCATAAAAGAAGAGCAGGAAGTCACCTGTCCCAGCTGGGGTGCTGCTCTTTCCTTACAGGACATCCAAATGGACAACAGGTCATAGGGATATACTGGGAGTTTCAATGCCTAGGCAAATAATGCCATATATCCTAGGGATTCTTCAGGAGGGGTTCTCTTAGCTAAGCATACCTTAGGGCAGATAGATTCCAGGAAGTCATTTCTACATGAACCATCTGCCCTTACTTAAGTTGGCCACTGCCAGGAATGCTAGGGGGTGTTCTTGTAAACAATCTCTCAGCAAAATAAAGCATGGAGGCATGGATGGATTGGTGAGATTGTGTTGAATAAAAATAAAAATATATTAAATAGTGTTTTTGTATTGTGGTGTGCTGATACAGTGTAGTTCCACTTTAAAGTTTCTTCTAAATAAAAAATGAACCTAAATACCAGTAAGAAAATGGAGGCACTAATTCATTGACACTATAAGAAGAGGAGTTGTGTCTGTTAATGAACATAGGAGAAAGTATTTTTACACACAGAACCCTATGTTCTCTTAATCAGGTTTAGTGTTGCTCACGAATATTCGTATTGCGAATATTTGGCTCGAATATGGCATATTCGAGTATTCGCGATATATTTCGAATTTCGCAATGAATATTCGCAATTCCGAATATTCGCATTTTTTTTTTTTTTTTTTTAAAACAGATCACATCCTATCGACGTCTAAAAGCATTGCTGGTATGATTAGAGACCCTGGGCCGAGTAGCTAAGCTGAGGCGATCCTTTTATGTTGCCGAATATAAAAAATGAAAAAAAATTGCGAATTTTCGCTAATGCGAATGCGAAAATGATTGCGAATTTTCGATAACTGTGGTAGGAGAACTCTGATTGTCTCTGATGCAAAAGGGGGGGGGGGCTTTGTGTATGTTTCTGTTATGAATATTTGTATGTTTGATATTATTTTTTTTTGTAAGAAGGAAAAAATTGCGCATACCTTAAAAAAAGGGGAGAATACAGCAGCAACTCAAAAATGTTATACAACATAAATTAATACAAGACAGAAAATGGAGTCGCTCTACAAGAATAAAAAATATGTCTAGTGACAAGACATGTGGGCAAATTATAAAATAAGCAAGCGCAAATAACTTGTGAAATACACAGTGAAACAAATATATAAAGAAATATAGTCCCAATAATAGAAAAATAATCTTTCATAAAAATGTCTTTGATATGTGAAGTGAAAAAAAGTCCAAAGCATGCAGCATGAACGTGTTCAATCTTCAAGGTGTTTGATTGACAAACGGCTGTGACAGATGGATAGAGTAAAGAATCACCACCAATGCAAAACACTTTTTATTTTCTATTGTAAAATATCAAGAATATTCTGAGCCAATCAGAGTGCTCCTTCCGCATTTGCCGAATATTCGCAATTATTTTGTATTGTAAAATATCAAGAATATTCTGAGCCAATCAGAGTGCTCCTTCCGCATTTGCCGAATATTCGCAATTATTTTGTATTGTAAAATATCAAGAATATTCTGAGCCAATCAGAGTGCTCCTTCCGCATTTGCCAAATATTCGCAATTATTTTGTATTGTAAAATATCAAGAATATTCTGAGCCAATCAGAGTGCTCCTTCCGCATTTGCCGAATATTCGCAATTATTTTGTATTGTAAAATATCACGAATATTCTGAGCCAATCAGAGTGCTCCTAACGCAGTTATCGAAAATTCGCAATTATTTTCGCATTCGCAATAGCGAAAATTCGCAATCATTTCATTTCGATAAAATATCACGAATATTCGAATTTAGCGAATATATCTCGAATATTCGACTATATATTCGAGATATATCGCGAAATCGAATATGGCGTATTCTGCTCAACACTAATCAGGTTTGGCTTTTACCATTATCTTGAGGTTACCTACATGGGTGGGGTTTGAAACACATAGGCCAAATAGCCAGAAACAGACCCTCCTTTCTGCCCAGCAGAAATAGAACTGGGCAAGAAAGGGTGGGAGTAGAGAGCGACTGTCTATAGTGTATACTATCAAAATAGAACTGTACATAATACTTTAAAATGCTCTGTTTTTTGTCTTTGGAAAGATTTATGAGTTTGTAAACATAACCTCAGACATAATTCTAAAGTAACAAAGCCTCATAAGGTTTTAAAAAAATTATCTTTAATTTATACAGTACACCTTAGTTTGAATAATTACATGCAAAATCTTTATTTCAGTAACAATTAAACAAAAAGAAGCAAAAAAACTCATACTTTAGTTTTCTCGTCTTTTCAGTTTTTTCTGTGTATTTCCCAGATTTTTTAGGATAAACAATAAAGACTGAATACCTCTGACATTTTGTACAGTTGAGATGTATGAAAAGGCTTAAATCTTTTGTAAGATCATTGAAAGGATCTTCTTTCCTTTGTGTTTTCAACCCCGAGAAAGACCTTAATTAGCTAAACTCACTGTCTTTTTTGTATCCTAGTACAATATTAATAATTACCGGTACTATAAAATATATAGTATTATACCACGCTAATGTTCAAAAATGGTGAAATATAAATTGTAAAAACATATATATTACATTACAGCGCTCGCAATAATGAAAAACAATGACCTACATAATCACATAATAACAATTAATTAATAAGTGAATGTCCATATGTGCTCCAATTGGGGTTGAGCCGAACACCCCCCCCCCCGTTCGGTTCGCACCAGAACCTTCGGACGGACTGCTCGTTGAAGTCTATGGCACTCGAACGTTCGAAATAAAAAGTGCTAATTTTAAAGGCTAATATGCAAGTTATTGTCATAAAACGGGTTTGAGGATCTGGGTCTTGCCCCAGAGAACATGTATCAATGGAAAAAAAAGTTTTAAAAACTGAGTTTTTTTCAGAAGAAGTGATTTTTTTGACGCTTAAAGTGAAAAAAAAAACTGAAAAATTTCTTTAAATATCGTACCTGCTGGGTGACTATAGTATGCCTGTGAAGTGGCACATGTTTTGAACTGTCCCTGCACAAAATTACATTACTATAATAAAAAAGTCATTTAAAACTGCTTGCGGCTTTAATGTAATGTCTGGTCCCTGAAATATGGATGGAAATCATTGAGAAAATAGCATGGGTTTCCCCCCTCCCCCCAGGTCATTACCAGCCCCTTTGGCCCTATATACTTTGAACAGCAGTATACAATGCAAACAATACAGGGACTGTTTGTTGTTAAGTAGAATCTGTTTGTAATTTTGAACTGGTACTTTTTTAAAGTGTAGCTCCAGCCCAAAAAATTCTATTTTTAGGCTTTTCGGAAAACATAGAGAAGGGTTATCACCCCTGTAACATTTGTTTTGCTGTCTGTGCGCATCTGTTCAGGAGATTGCACCTCACTTTCTGTCCCAATGACAAATTTGGGCCCTAGATGTTGGTGTTGCCACAACACTGTAAGCCCTCACAATTAGTCTAGGTGGACGCCAGAACGCCCTGCTGTGAACTATTATATCAAGAATTGTAATTCCATTCCATTGTTGAACAGTGGTAGAAAAATTGGGCCTTTGGTGCTGGCGCTGGTGCCACAACACTGTAAGTCCTCACAGTTACTCTTGGTGGGCGCAAAAATGGGCCTTGCTGTGAAATATTAGATCAGAAATTGTAATTACATGCCCCTGTTGAACAGGGGAAGAAAAATTGGGCCTTAGGCACTGGTGTTGGTACCACAACACTGCAACCCCTCACAGACACTCTAGTTGGAGTGCAGGAATGATCCCTGCTGCAAAGTATTGTCTAAAAATTGTAATTACACGCCCCTGTTAAACAGGGGCATAAAAATTGGGCCTTAGCCACTGGTGGCGGTGCCCAGAACCAAACATGTTTTTACAAGCTATCAGCATGATCATTGAGGAGGAACAGGATAGTCACTCAGCATTAGCATAGGCAGTCTTGAAGGGATCTGACATTTCAAAAAAAAATATTCAGTTACATCAGCATCAGGTGCTTGGTAGCTGGTGTTGATCCAAGCCCAATTCATTTTTATGAAGGTCAGTTGATCGACCGAGTCAGTGGAGAGGCGCAACCTGTGATTGGTTACAAAGCCTCCAGCAGCACTGAATGTGCGTTCTGAAAGAATGCTGGATGTAGGACAGGCCAATAGCTCAATTGCATACTGTGCAAGCTCTGGCCAGTGATCCATCCTCAAGACCCAGTAACCCAGAGGATTTTCGGTGGGAAAGGTGTCCAAATCTGATCTTGCCCCTAGGTATTCCCGCACCATGTAAAACAGACGTTGGCGATGGTTGCTGGAACCGGTCATACCTTGGGGCTGCGGACTAAAAAATTGTCTGAACGCATCGGTCAGATGGCCACCTTCTCCACCACTCCTCTTTTGACTGATCGAAGCCTCAGCAACATGTTGTCCAGGACCAGGATTTTGTAACCTCCCAGTCTCTGGGAACGCGTTGCACAGACCTTTCTGCAAGGCCTTCCGAAGATGTTTCATCTTCTGTTCCCTCTGCCCCAGCAAGATAAGGTCCGCAACCTTACCCTTGTAACGTGGATCAAGGAGGGTTGCCAGCCAGTAATGATCCCTCTCCTTGATAGCACGAATACGAGGATCCTTCCGCAGGCTTTGCAGGAACAGGGAGGCCATACAGCGTAGGTTTGCTGAGGCATTTGGTGCAGAGTCCTCTGGGTCACTGAGGATGACATGGTCCTTAGCCACCTCGTCCCAGCCACGTACAAGTCCATGGGTTTCTTGGGACTGTAATTGATCCCTTAAAGACTGCTGCTGATGCTGAGTGCTAGGCTCCACCTTCTTGCTGACACAATCCTCCTCCTCCTCGACCTCTTCCTGTGTGATAGGCGGGCAAGCAGGGACACTGTCTGGATTAAGGGGGCCTTGAGAGGTAAGGAATTCCTCCTCTTCCTTCCTCTGTTCTGCCTCAAGGGCCCTGTCCATTTTTCCACACAGCACGTGCTCCAACAGGTGGATAAGAGGGACAGTGTCACTGATGCATGCACTGTCACTGCTCACCATCCTTGTGGCCTCCTCAAATGTTGACAGGACAGTGCATGCATCCCTGATCATGGCCCACTGGCGTAGGGGAAAAAAAAAGCTCCCCTGACCCTGTCCTGGTGCCATATTGGCACAGATTCTCATTGATGGCCCTCTGCTGCATGTGAAGCCGCTGCAGCATGGCCAATGTATAGTTCCACCTGGTTGACATGTCACAGATTAGGCGGTACTTGGGCAGGTTGTTTTGGAGGTCGGCCAGCCGAGCAGTGGTATTATATGAGTTTCCTGGCCTGCTTCAGGACATTCTGTAAGCCCGGGTACCTGCCCAAGAACCGCTGCACCACCAAGTTAAGGACATGATCAAAACAGGGCACATGGGTCAGTTTTCCCTGTCGGAGGGCGGAGAGGAGGTTGGTGCCATTGTCGCAAACCACCATTCCTGGCTTAAGCTGGTGTGGCGTCAACCACCTCTAAGCCTGCCCCTGCAGAGCTGACAGAACCTCTTCCCCAGTGTGGCTCCTGTCCCCCCAGAACACCAGCTCAAGCACCGCATGGCATCTCTTTGCCTGCGTACCTGCATAGCCCCTTGAACACCTCCTGAGCACCACTGGTTCCGAGTACACATCAGCACAGGCATGGACATTGCCTTCCACATGCCGGTAGAGCGCCGGAATTGCCTTCTGTGAGAAAAAGTTGCATTTGGGAACCTGCCACTGAGGTACCGCACATTCCAAAAACTCCTGGAAGGGGGCAGAGTCTACCAAGTGAAAAGGCAGTAGTTGAAGTGCTAGCAATTTAGCTAAGCTAACATTTAACCACTGGACATGTGGATGGCTGGGAGCGAACTTCTTTTGGCGCTGCAGCAGCTGGGGTAGGGAAATAGTAGATTGCCCACAAGTACTTGGCTGTGACACACCTAATTCTACACCTTCAGTCTCATCAGTGCAGGCTTCAGAGAGGACTGAGGGTATAGTGGGGTTGGAGATACCACCCGATGAGGAGCAAGAAGAGGTCGGCATTGTTCTTTGGTGTGGGTCTTTGATGTACGCTTGCCAACGAACTGCATGGCAGGTCGACATATGTCTGGTAAAGCATGTGGTGCCCAAGCGGGTGATGTTTTGGCCATGCGAGATACGTTTGCGACATATGTTGCAATTAGCAGCGGTGCAATCTGATGCAATCATCTCAAAAAAGGCCCACACTAAAAAACTTTTGTAATAACATGGAGAGACAGCAGTGCCCTGCACATGTGGAGCTCTACGTTGTGATGCAGTCGGTGTGATGCCCTTAAGCTGGCCCCTGGAGGGCATCCTGCCTCGTTGGAGATGTGCCTCCTCCTCCTCTCTCCTATCAGGCACCCACGTGGAGTCAGTGACCTCATCATCCCCTCCCTCCTCATCACTGTAGAAAACCTGGCAGTATGCTGCAGCTGGGGGAATATGACTGCCAGATTGCTGTCCTTCTTGGGCACCCCCTCTCTCTGAGCTCACATTACTGCCTTCCTCTAGCTGTGTACCATCATCAGAGCCTTCAAAACGCTGCGCATCCTCCTGCAACACAGACGACATGCTGATCAGTCACTCCCTGTGGTATTAATATGAGAACACCAGCAAATGTATTCATGTAGCTTTTGGTGAACACTGTGCAGAGGACACAATACACCAAGTGAAAATACTTGCTGATCAGTCACTGCCTGTGGTATTAATATGAGAACACCAGCAAATGTATTCACGTAGCTTTAGGTGCACACTGTGCAGAGGACACAGTACACCAAGTGAGAATACTGCAGCTAGCACAATCACCTGCCTGTCTGTCAGTATATTAGGAAGAGCATACAGGAACGGATCTATCTAAACTCAATTCAGTGTATACATATATATATACACAACACCTGGGATGCATATATATCCTCTACACACTATGGGCCAGATGGTGTATCTGTCCGGCCGGCGTAATGTATCTTAGATACGTTACGCCGCCGTAACTTTGGGAGTAAGTTCCGTATTCAGAAAGAACTTGCTCCCTAAGTTACAGCGGTGTAACGTTTGTGGGCCGGCGTAAGCCCGCCTAATTCAAATGGGGATGTTGGGGGCGTGTTTTATTTCAATTTGGCTTGACACCGCATATTTTACGTCTTTTTTGAACGGCGCATGCGCCGTTCGTGAAAACATCCCAGTGCGCATGCTCGAAAATCCGCCGCAAAACGTCATTGCTTTCGACGTGAACGTAAATTACGTCCAGCCGTATTCGTGAACGACTTACGCAAACGATGTAAAAATTTCAAAACTCGGAGCGGGAACGACGGCCATACTTAACATAGGATACGCCGCACATACCCCTCATATAGCAGGGGTAACTTTACGCCGGAAAAAGCCGAACGCAAACGACATAAAAAAAACGCTGGGCGGTCGTTCGTTTCTGAATCGACGTAAATAGTAATTTGCATATTCCTCACGTAAACAAACGGAAGCGCTACCTACCAGCCAGCCTGAAAATGCAGCCTAAGATACGACGGTGTAAGACACCTGTCGGATCTTATGGATATCTATGCGTAACTGATTCTCTGAATCAGGCGCATAGATACGACTGAGCGCACTCAGAGATACGACGGCGTATCAGGAGATACGCCGTTGTATCTCTTTCTGACTCTGGCCCTGAAACTGTAACTGACTCGCCTGCCTGCCTGCTCTATCTAACTCAAAATAAATGACACTCTCTCTTTCTTTCTATCTGTCTTTAACCACCGCAACACACTACACAAGGCTGCCACGGAGGCAGCCTTATATAGTGTGGGGCGTGTACTAAACTCCCTGAGACATAATTGGCCAAAGCCACCCTGGCTTTGGCCAATTATGGCTCTCTGTTTTTTGCACGCTGTGATTGGCCAAAGCATGCGGGTCATAGTGCATGCTTGGCCAATCATCAGCCAGCAATGCACTGCGATGCCGCAGTGAATTATGGGCCGTGACACGCCACTCGAATTTGGAGCGAACGGCCCATAACGTTCGTAATTCGACGAGCGGTCGAACATACGATGTTCGACTCGAACATGAGATCGACTTGAACACGGAGCTCATCCCTAGTCACGAATATGATATCTCCATTACGAACACTAGTTTTACCAGACCTTACACTCCCGGCTGGTCCTTGCTTCCGAGCATGCGTGTTTGTACTTTGGATTTTAGTCCGACGAATTTGTGTACACATGATCGGATAATCCGACGGAACACATTTGTTGTCGGACAATTTGAGAGCATGAACATCCAACATTTGTTGTCGGAAATTCCAACAACAATTGTCCGATGGAGCATACAGACAGTCGCTGTATCCGTCAAAACACGTCCATCGGACAATTGTTGACGTAAATTCCAATCGTATGTACGAGCCTTCAGTGTCATGTCAGTATTCTGCTTTCCCCCCCTACAGAATGCTTCAAGACAGACATAGGAATAGTGGCTACATCCCACACAATGCTCTCCAACGCCTGACGGATCCAGGGCCCAGAACACTACTTTAGATTGAGAAAATAATATGTCTTGCCTTTTGTTTTTTAATCTGCTTCTTTACATTGTATAAACTTTGGAGCCCCTCACCATGTGTAGCACAAATACATCATCTACAATACTGCTAGTGACTCACAGTATATTATATAACAGTGGTGATTCATGAGAGCAGTTGCAGCAACAATGAAACCATGTTATATACTCAAAACACAGTAAAAAGGGTGCAGATTCTATTACTAGTAAAAAAAAAAGCTTCTATGAATGGATGAAGTGGGAAGAAAGGGTGGGCAAAGTCAGTGTTCTTGATGAGTGTCTGTCCAGCACTGGTATTAAAATCATTGTAAACAATCAGATTTTAAAACAACCCATTCAGTTTAAAATAAAAATGAAAGGTACAGTACCTGTCGCAGAGAATATGTTTCCAGCACGACAGCAGCGTGCTGATTCTCAGCGACATGGTGCCGACATCTCGCACTCGCTGGAATAGGAAAAGCACATTTCAGCGAGCACGTCATAGAAGCGTCAGGGATCCGACTTGGATTCCCGCCAATTCTAGCTGCGGCGTTTGGTATGAATCATGAGGGGGAACTCCACGCCAAATAAAAAAAAAAAAAAAACGGCATGGGTTCCCCCCCAAGGGGCATACCCTTAGGTCTGGTATGGATTGTAAGGAGAACCCCTATGCCCAAAAAACGGCGTGGGGGTCCCCCCACAATCCATACCAGACCCGTATCCAAGCATGCCGCCCGGCCGGTCAGGAAAGGAGTGGGGACGAGCGAGCGCCCCCCCTTCTGAGCCATACCAGGCCGCATGCCCTCAACATGGGGGGTTGGGTGCTCTGGGGCAGGGGGGCGCCCTGCAGCCCCCCCACCCCAAAGTACCCTGTCCCCATGTTGATATGGACAGGGCCTCTTCCCAACAACCCTGGCCGTTGGTTGTCGGGGTCTGCGGGCGGAGGGCTTATCGGAATCTGGGAGCCCCCTTTAAAAAGGGGGCCCCCAGATACCGGCCCCCCACCCTAGGTGAATGAATATGGGGTACATCCTACCCCTACCCATTCACCTGGAGGCAAAGTGTCAATAAAATAAACACACAACACAGGGTTTTAACCACTTAAGGACCGCCTAACGACGATATACGTCGGCAGAATGGCACTGCTAGGCACAATCACGTACCTGTTTGTATAAAGCCTAGCGGTGGGTCACGGGCGCGCTCCGGCGGTGCACTCCCGCGACCCGGTCCGAAGCTCCGTGACCTCGGCCGCGGGACTCGCGGACCCGATCACCGCTACAGTCCCGCGATCGGTCCCCGGAGCTGAAGAACGGGGAGAGCCGCGTGTAAACATGGCTTCCCCGTTCTTCACTGTGGCGCTGTCATCGATTGTGTGTTCCCTAATATAGGGACACACAATCAATGACGTCAGACCTACAGCCACACCCCCCTACAGTTGTAAACACACTTCAGGGAACACATAACTCCTTCAACGCCCCCTTGTGGTTAACTCCCAAACTGCAACTGTTATTTTCACAATAAACAATGCGTTTTAAATGCATTTTTTGCTGTGAAAATGACAATGGCCCCAAAAATGTGTCAAAATTGTCTGAAGTGTCCACCATAATGTTGCAGTCAGGAAAAAAAATCGATGATCGCCGCCATTAGTAGTAAAAAATAATAAAAATGCAATAAAACTATCCCCTATTTTGTAAACGCTATAAATTTTGCGCAAACCAATCGATAAAACGCTTATTGCGATTTTTTTTTACCAAAAATAGGTAGAGGAATATGTATCGGCCTAAACTGAGGAAAAAAAATGTATATATGTGTAACAGGAGTGACTTTTGGGCACAGATTGAGCCAGGAGATGGGGTGGCAAGTGAATCATAATTCATGTATTACATGAGATGGGACATTAACAATAGTTCATTGCAGGATCTTGAGATATTGCAAGTTGTTGGTTAATTGTGACCCAACCAGTCAATAATGACTCATCTCTCTGGATAGCCTGTTGACATGTTAATTGAGTCAGGCTTCTGAAAGACCTTTCATTGTGTGCTATTGATGATAGATGTATTGTGACTCTAAGGCCCGGTACACACGAGCAAACATGTACGATGAAAGCGGTCCGTCGGACCGTTTTCACCGTACATGCCTGCCAGAGGGCTTCTGTACGATGGTTGTACTAACTATCGTACAGAAGTCCGCGCGTAAACACTACGCGGGGCGTGTCCGCGTCGATGACGCGGCGACGTGGGCGGGCCTGCCATTTAAAGGCTTCCACGCATGCGTCGAAGTCATTCGACGCATGCGAGGGACGGCGGGCGCTCGGACATGTACGGTAGGTCTGTACTGACGACCGCACATGTCCGAGCGGGCAGGATTCCAGCGGACGGTTTTAAAACACGTCCAGGAATATTTGTCTGCTGGGAAAAGGCCCGGCGGGCAAATGTTTGCTGGAATTCGGCCCGCTCGCGCCTACACACGACCGAACATGTATGCTGAAACTGGCCCGCAGACCAGTTTCAGCATACATGTTTGGTCGTGTGTACGGGGCCTAAAGGTCAGACGTCTGTGCAATGTGGATTGGGCAGATGAATGACTTATTGTCGGAGATGTAACGTCTGGGGGATAATTAACTCCTGTGATGGTATTTTGTGTGAATTCTATTGATAAAAGTATGTGATTGAAGCCCCATGGTGTGAAGGGGGTGGAGATTTCAGTGTCCCTTTAATTACGGTCACCTGCTTGTAACTGCATAAAAAGCTGAGAAGAAACCATTAAAGTTGTCTTACATTTGAAACCAGAGAACACGGAGCAAGTCTCGTTATTCTGGGATGTCTGATGTCTGTTGGACAGGTGGAGTGTCAGATGAGCTGTCGTAGTTGATGGAAGGTCATAAACGGTGATGACCGTTACAATTGGTGGCTAGCAGCGGGATAATTCCATCACTTAAAGGACAGCTACAAGGACTACTGGAGAACCGTGGCAGACCAGCCAGCAACCATAAGAAGATGGACATGATCACAGAACTTGTCCAAATGGATGGAGCGGAAAGACCCAACTTAACGGAAAGGCCCAGCGTAACAGACAGGACCCCGGGGGAGGCAAGTTTTGATCGGGCTGTCAAACTAAGACTGGCACACTATGGTCTTAACCCTCCACCGGAGATCATAGACCGAGTTATAGCTGCTGTGGACGCAAATTGGCTACGGCAAAGACGTTCTGCAGCAGCAGCAGCAGAAGTCACAGCAGTACCAACTGAAAGGAGAAAGATACATTTTGCTGCTTTTAAGAACTTCATTGAAACTGAAGGGGAGATTGATGGGTACCTTGCTGATTTTGAACGGCAATGTGCCCTACACCGGGTGCCCACAGAGGAATGGGTTACCATTTTGTCTGGGAAATTGTCCGGCCGGGCCAGTGAAGCGTTCAGGGCCATCCCAGACAAGGATATTATGAACTATGGACTGGTAAAAGAAGCACTTTTGGCCAGGTATGCCGTCACACTGGAGGCATACCGGAGGCGGTTCCGAGAGACGAGCAAGCAGACTGGAGACTCATATACCGAGTGGGCATGCCGCTTACACCGCACAGCATCCCACTGGGTCGATGAATGCCAAGCAGAATCCGGGGAAGAGGTGCTGCAGGTGTTCCTGCTGGAGCACTTCTTTGACAAACTGTCCCGGGAAGTCAGAGAATGGGTCCGGGACAGAAACCCTTTCTCCTTGTCTGAAGCAGCTCGCCTGGCGGACGAATACACAGACGCCCGCAAACTGGACAACTCTGTGGTCAAGGCCATAGCTCGGGTGGATTATCGATCAGCGGCACCCCCGCCGGCTATTGCCTACAAACCCCAGTCGGACCGTCCTACAACACCACCTCCAGCGGCCACTTATCCTCAGAAGCCTATGTTCAACTCCCAGGACTACTCACAGCCCATCAGGTGTTTTGGGTGTAAACAGCTAGGACACAGAAAGCTAGACTGTCCATTGAATCCACCCAGGCAGTCACAGTCATGGAGACAGCCAGAAAGGGGGAACCCCCACACATCCTAGCCTGCGGCCCACTGCGTTGAGGAGGAAGAACATTGGGGCATTCTGCACGAGGCAGATCCGATACAAGCAGCTAACCAGGACAACAGGCAGCAACACAGGCAGACTTTCTGGGTCAATGGAAAGGTAGCCAATGGGCTACGTGATACTGGGGCCACGATGACCCTGCTACAGAAGAAACTCATCCCAGAGAGCCAGCACACCAGAGACACCGTAGCCGTAAGAGTAGTGGGAGACACCGTAGCCGTAAGAGTAGCGGGAGGCACCGTCTTCCGGCTACCTGTTGCCCGCGTTCACCTGGATTGGGGGGTTGGTTCAAGACATGTGAATGTGGGGGTGATGAAGGATTTGCCAGAAGATGTACTACTGGGGAATGATTTGGCCCCCCTTGTTTCTGCGTACGCCCCGATGTGTCCCGCTGAAGCCCACACAGTGACTACCTGTGCCCCAACCCGCGTTGGTGGAACCAACTCGCTTGCTGCTGAGACCCGGGTAAGACTACCTTCCCTGACATGTACTGTAGATCTGGCACAATATCACAGTCTAAATGGGAATGTGACAAGTTGGCCAGTGAGAAATCAGAGATGCAACAACACTACGTCATGTATTATGAGATGTCCCGTGGCTTGAACATTGAAATGCACAAACAGGCTGAAATTGTCAAAAGATTAAATGGGATTTGCATCCAGGTGGTGCCTTATCTGTCCCAAGAGCATCAGCAACAGGTTTTGGGAGCCATTGAGAGAGCAAAGCAAGTGACTGTTCCAGAACTGAATTCCATTATTCACCTTCACCATCAGCTACCGACCTGGTAAGCCAAATGGCAATGCTGATGGTTTATCCCGGCAAACAGACGTCATCCCGGCCTCCTAGTTCTGGACATCCCCAAGTTGACCCGAAAAGGATCAAGCCGGGTCTGCCGGAGTGTTCCACAAGGAGGGAGCCATGTAACAGGAGTGACTTTTGGGCACAGATTGAACCAGGAGATGGGGTGGCAAGTGAATCATAATTTATGCATTAGATGAGATGGGACATTAATAATAGTTCATTGCAGGATCTTGAGATATTGCAAGTTGTTGGTTAATTGTGACCCAGCCAGTCAATAATGACTCATCTCTCTGGATAGCCTGTTGACATGTTAATTGAGTCAGGCTTCTGGAAGACCTTTCATTGTGTGCTATTGATGATAGATGTATTGTGACTCTAAAGGTTAGACGTCTGTGCAATGTGGATTGGGCAGATGAATGACTTATTGTCGGAGATGTAACGTCTGGGGGATAATTAACTCCTCTATGTAATTATCTAAAAGAATGTGATTGAAGGGAACTCATTGTGTGATGGTATTTTGTGTGAATTCCATTGATAAAAGTATGTGATTAAAGCCCCATGGTGTGAAGGGGGGTGGAGATTTCAGTGTCCCTTTAATTACGGTCACCTGCTTGTAACTGCATAAAAAGCTGAGAAGAAACCATTAAAGTTGTCTTACATTCGAAACCAGAGAACACGGAGCAACTCGTTATTCTGGGATGTCTGATGTCTGTTGGACGGTTGGAGTGTCAGATGAGCTGTCGTAGTTGATGGAAGGTCGTAAACGGTGATGACCGTTACAATATGTTTTTGGGGGATATTTGTTATAGCAAAAAGTAAAAAATATTGCATTTTTTTCAAAATTGTCGCTCTATTTTTGTTTATAGCGCAAAAAATTAAAAAATAAATATAAAAATAAAATACCACCAAAAGAAAGCTCTATTTGTGGGAAAAAAAGGACGCCAATTTTGTTTGGGAGCCACGTCGCACGACCGTGCAATTGTCAGTTAAAGCAACGCAGTGCCGAATGGCAAAAAGGGGCCTGGTCTTTTACCTGCATTTTGGTCCGGGTCTTAAGTGGTTAAAATAATTTATTAGTCAGCTCTGGGGGTCTTCTCCGCTCTCCGGGGGGTCTTCTCCACTCTCTGGGAGGTCTTCTTCCATTTTCTCCGCTCTCCGCTGTCGTCTCGGTGCTCCCCGGTTCTTCTCCCACTCGCTCTCCGGTGCCTTCTTCGGGGCTGGCCGCTGCTATCTTCTTTTTAGCTCTCTTACTAGTGGCGGCGCAGCCCGCTCTTCTTTGCCGTCTTCTGCCTTCTTCTTATGTTGACGCGACACTTCCTCCAGCTATAATGCTGGGTGCATGGCTCGCACTGATTTATATAGGCCTCTTATGACATCACAGTCCCATCATGCTCCGTGGGTCCCGGAGCATGATGGGACTGTGACGTCATAAGAGGCCTATATAAATAGGTGCGCACCCGGCATTACAGTGGGAGGAAGCATTGCATCAACATAAGAAGAAAAGAAGAAGGCAGAAGACGGCAAAGAAGAGCGGGCTGCGCCGCCACTAGTAAGAGAGCTAAAAAGAAGATAGCGGCAGCCAGCCCCGAAGAAGGCACCGAAGAGCGAGCAGGAGAAGAACCGGGGAGCGCCGAGACGACAGCGGAGAAGATGGAAGAAGACCCCCCGGAAAGCGGAGAAAACCCCTGGAGCTGACTAATAAATTATATTAAAACCCTGTGTTGTGTGTTTATTTTATTGACATTTTGCCGCCAGGTGAATGGGTAGGGGTACTATGTACCCCATATTCATTCACCTAGGGTGGGGGGCCGGTATCTGGGGGCCCCCTTATTAAAGGGGGCTCCCATATTCCGATAAGCCCCCCGCCCGCAGACCTCGACAACCAATGGCCAGGGTTGTAGGGAAGAGGCCCTGTCCTTATCAACATGGGGACAGGGTACTTTGGGGTGGGGGGACGCAGGGCGCCACCCCGCCCCAGAGCACCCAACCCCCCCCATGTTGAGGGCATGCAACCTGGTAAGGCTCAGGAGAGGGGGGCGCTCACTCGTCTTCACTCCTTTCCTGACCGGCCAGGCGGCGTACTTGGATACGGGTCTGGTATGGATTGTGGGGGGACCCCCCACGCTGTTTTTTT